>NC_142283.1:73331302-73485012 GCF_052056855.1 Sturnus vulgaris | reverse complement strand
GAGGGTGTACCTGTGTAAAGGGGGCATCTGCTGCACCAGATGTAAGGGAAAAGTGCAGATCTACCTTCTTGCAGTCCCCCTTAATTCCCAGGGAGAGTGGCTGGAAGTGGGGATCTACTGGAGGAGCTGTTCAGCTGTGATGGAGATGGGCAGGGTCCCACATCTAGGTAGGAAGAGGAGCAAGGGGCTCAGCTGTACACACCTGGATCCCTTCCATGGCCATGGCACTCCCAGTGTTGTGTGCTCAGAAACAGTGAGATTGTTCAAAGAGGAGGTAGACAGCAGCATTGATTGCACTTTTTAGCAATATTTAATGTATTCTTTCTCCCTTTAAGATTACTCTTTTTAATCTTTGGATAGCTCCAGAAAGCCTGGACTGAGGTCCATGTCTCCAAGGCAATTTACAGCACACACCAGTCCCTCAGCACTCATTATAGCCCCCAATAAGGACACCTCAGCACTGCCCTTCCATAAGATCGCATATAACTGGCTCTTTTTAATTCTCTCTTGCCCCAAATTGTTGTACTTTACAACTAAAAGGAGGGGCATGCAGGTGGGGAGCAGTGCAATTTATGGATCAAAGATTTATATGCTGCTGCGACGCTGTATTTTTTCCCCACAGTGACACTTTATTGCCACAAATTACCAAACAGGCAAGGTTATGCGAGTGACAGCAGGCAGAGCTGTAAAGGACAGGAACAAATGGCAGCAGGAAAAGTACCCAGAGGAGAGGGGGAGGTCTAGCAGAAATAAAAGAAGGCGGGACAAGCATCAGAAATCAGTTTGCCTTACAGTGGGATATATGGGTGAAACCTGGGAATTAGTAGGCTGTCTCTGGTACATGGGCATGACATGGGGATGGGAGAGCAGTTGGTGGTCTGGGTGGGGATTCTGTAAATCCTTTGGTTTAAACTTTCTTTTTTTCCCCCCCTCTCCCTAAATTGCCAGGTCCTTCCCTTCTGCAGGCTGCAGTGGTTTCTGTTGTTGTTTGTTTTGTTTTGTTTTTGTTAGTTTGGGGGAGGGGGGTTGGTTTTTTTCTTCTTGGTTTTTTTTTTTTTTTTATCCCCGGTTGAAATGGCAGGTTTTTAGTTGTTGAGGGGTTTTTTTTCCTGTCTTCAGGGTGATGTAAGCATGGAGATGTAGGGGTTCCTGGGAGCAGGTAGCATTCAGAGGGTTATTAAGAGGTGTTAAGCTGTGCAAATTGTTGCTGTATTTTCTTACTTTATGGTTGTGGAGGGTGAAAATATCCCAGCCTTGCCTTTTTGTGGGGGCAGGATGGTCACTTATTAGTACATCTGTATTAATACATTCAATATCCTTGATGGTGTGTGGGGGACAAGCACCAGCCCGTGGGCAGAGGAGTGTCTGAGACATTCTTTGGCTTTGGTTGAGTGACTCTGTCTGCGTTCACTCACCCAAGTTAGATCAGCTTAACTTCAAACGAATGTAAAAACTGAGAGGCTGGAGTTTGGCAGAGGTATTAAGGGTGCCTTTGAGCTGGGGATGCTACTCAAAGCTGCCGGGGAGCTGTCACTCTATTATTCTTGCAACAAAACACTACCGGAGGAGCTGAGAGCCTCAAAGGCTCTGGAGCCACAGCCAAAATTGCATTTAACTTGCAGAAATGTGCTGCAGCCGTGGGGCTCACCACACCAGCCCCAGGGAGAGTCAGCACTGGCATGTGCCCCCCTTGCTGGCAGCGCAGAGGGAATTCAGGGGCACCTTTGCACCACAATGGACCATTGCACAGGGCAATTTGACTTGTCTGTTCCCGTGCTTGTAAAAGATAATTTCCCGTGAATCCCAATGCCATGAGCCAGGTATTTAATCTTGCTTGAAGGGAGCATGTCTGAAGCATGCAGGGCATCACAAACAATAGCAAGCAATCAATAGGCTAAATCCTGAGGTCTCTTCCCCAGACTTTGCTGGAGTAAAGGTTGACAAAGTGCTGAGTAGTTACTCCAGACTTCAGCCCTGAGCTGAGGGCAGAAGTGATTGACTGATTTATTGATGATGCATTTTACTATGAATCTAGCCTGTCTGTTAGTCACAAATGCTCATTTAAGCATAAATCATGGTCTGCCATGAGCAGATAGCTTCTCCTGCAGCAGAGCTAGGCAGAAAGATTTTAGATGAATGGCTTATTTCGTGAAAAATAGTTTTGGATCAACGCAAATAGCTTGTGTTTCTGTGTTGTGCTTGGCAAACAGCCTCACAGAAGAAAGTGAAAGCCCACTTGTGAAAAAGATGAAGAGTTGGATTCTGACATGATGTTTAGATCTTCTTTCCAACTGGTTTTAGGTTTTCTTCCCAAATCAAAAAGCCAGACGAGTTTCAGAAGATTCCTCTGAAACACTTTTTCCTTGCCCTCCGAAACCCTTTTTCCTTATCCTCTGTTCCTGGCTTCTGCAGAAAAACCAGTGACACACAGCACTTCTAAAACCTGACGCTGACTCTCTGTGAACCCACACCTCATTTATTTTTAGTTGGCCCAGCAGCATGAGGGCTCAGGCTCTGGCAGGCATTCGTTCAGTGCTGCTGAGCTGTGGTGTGGGATGTGTAAGGCTGTTGGATTTGCTGCCCTGATGAGGGACAGGGCTTATCTTGCCTCGATGGAGCCTTGGAAGGTTTGGAAGCAGGGTACAGCAGCCAAGAACACCTCAGCCCAAATGCAGGGCTAGGCAAAGCATTAGCTGTTCCTGCTGCAAAAGACTGTGCAAGCCCTTTGGAGGTGTCGATGGTGTCACCTTCACCCCATACTCTCAGCAGCTGGGATGTGGCTTGGCTTGCTCCCCTGTTTGCAAATCGCCACCCTTATTTTGATTCTTTAAGCTGAGTAGTTTCTTACTATTCAGGAATAAAGCCATGCTACTTTATCACCTCCATAGCTGGTTTTCTTCCTCATAATGTTGCTTTTTATTTGTTTTGAGCCTGGCTGCTGCTGGCTACATCTGCTGTGGCTCCCAGAGCCTGTGCTTAGTGTGGCAGCACGTGGGTGCATCCGCGGTGGATGCTGTAGGAAACCTCTCAGACAGATTTGTGCATGTGTATATGCCTCTCTCAGTATTTCCTGTTAATTAATGGACACTGGAGTCTGTCGTCTGTAACAGCACTCACTGGCGGGTGATAAATTGTTTGTATGACAAGATGGCAGTGAAAGCCGGGCGAGCTGCGGCTGTCGGCGCTGGGTTTGGGAGCCAGGGGTGAACGTCAGTCAATAACTGGATGGGAAGAGGGATGGTGAAAAGCCCAGCAGCTGATTGCAAGATCCCCGAGGAATCCTGCCTGCTCGTGCTGGAGGAATCCTTGCTGTGGGCTCCAGCAAAAGGGCAACAGTGCTGCGCCAGACCCCACGATTAACTGGCACACCCCAGCCCTGTTGATGCTTTTTGGTGTGGAGGGAGGAGAAGGGGGGATCTTACACCATCCCTACTCCACAGGGATGGATGCTGGCTAGAGCTTGTAAGGATACTCTTGGAGCAACCTCTCCTGACCCACGCTGGGTTTTACTGCCTCTCATACCACAGAAAAGGCACTGTGCCAGGACCTAGGATCCGTTCTCCTGCAGTGCTACAGCTTCCAGCAAACCCTGCTTGGCAGCTGGAGTGCCCTGCAATGCTGCCAGCACCAGAAATCCTTGTCATGCTTTACCTGCTGATGCCAGCATGCTAGCCATGGCACAAGGCTTGGTTAGGCATCTCTGTGTGGGACTGGTGCTTTTGGTGGCCTTGATGGGTAGCTTTCATGGCAGCAACAGTGTCTACACGACCTGTAACCACGTTTAAACCACCTGCAGGTGGTGGTTGAGGTGCTGCAGAGCCTACAAGGCTTCATGGGTGTGCTGGAGTGTGGGGCTGGATGTGATGGATCTGAGCTGCTGGTGTTCACTCTGTTCTCAGCCTGGTCAGTTGTGGTTCTGAGCCCAAACTGAGCCCACACTGCAAGCTCTGCATAGGAGACTTGTCCTAGAGAAACAGCACTGGCACTGGAGTCCTGGGGAGCAGACGTGGACTGACATTGCTTCTTGCTGCATGCCCAGTGGGACTGGTCTCTGCTGCAGCCCTCTGCGTGCTGTAAATCCATCTCCATTCCGGCTGGCACACTGAAGTTGGGGTTTAATCACTCATTGTGCTCACTGGGACTCCAGCAGTCAGAGCAGGGATCCTGCTCAGGAGGACAGTGTGGGATCCGTGCTGCCCTGGGACCTGTTGTGCTTCCCACGGTGCAGGGGGACAGTCTGCATTTACTGGGAAATGGAATTATCTGCTTCCCCAAGTGGGGAAAATAATAATAATAAAAAAAGTGCCTTCCACTAGGTCATGAGCCATTACCTCGAGGGGCCCTTCATCAGCTGATGAATTCTACTTAATAAAATAAATACTGAGAGAAAATGTAATTGGATTTCATTTATTACCCAGTTCCGCCTAGCAGCCCCAGATTATACAAAAGCAATTAGAGAAAGCTCTCCATTAATAGCTATCTTCAAGCCGCCCAATGGGTTCATTCCATCAAACCTTCTGGCTTGTGTAATTTCCTTTCTTGGAGCTTGCTCCTGGCCGGGGGAGGATGTGGGGTGCGCAGCACCATTGCCAGCAGCCTGTAAACAAAAGCAGCCCTGTCTCTGACATTTGCACAGGGTCTTCCCAAGCATGTGGCTCAGCCAAAGGGTATCCTGGTTTAGGGCGAGAAGCCAGAGCACCTGGGCAGTTTGGCTGCAGACTAGGGCTTGGTTGTGCCTTTCCTGGGATGAGAGCATCCTTCCTGCACTTGGCATTGCCACGTGGTGAATCTGTGCTGCCTGGCAGTGGGTGGGTGTGCAGAGTCCCAGGGGAGTATAATGCTGTCCACCCGAGGGCCTGGCTGTTTCTCTGATGCTAATTTTTCCTGTAATGCCAGCAGGTTGCATCCCAGCTTCTGTATCTGGCACCTCTCAGGGACACACAGTACAATACCTCCGCTTCCTTGGCTTTTTTGCTAGGAGAAAAAGGAAGGCTTGGTAAAGCTTGCTAAGGTTGGATGGAGGAGGATGTCTCATATTATCTCCCTGAAAGTCTTATGGCAACATAAAGGAGGCATGTTTGAGGACTCTCACAGGGCATGGGCAGGCGTCTGGCACTTGTTATCACTGAGGACAATGGCAGGTTAATCTGCAGCAGAGGCTTAATCTCCTATCTTTTTTCATAATCTCTGTTTACAACGGTGGATGAGGAAAGACAATTACAGTGGAGAAAGCAACTGAGGGGAGAGATGTGGAATGATCCCGGAGGATGGTTAGCTAGGAGTGGTTCCTGATGGATGTAGAAGGGGCTGTGCACATCCCTTGTGTGTGTACAGCCATGAGAGGGTGCAGCCTTCTCCTTCACTCTTCCTTGAAGCCCTGGAGGAAAATTGTCTGGCCATGCTTCCTGCTTTTGGGCCAGTCTCATTTATGAAGGGAACACATTTTTGTTCTACCACAGCAAATAAATGCAAGGCTGGAGGGAGAGAGATTTTAAAGTTGGTCCCCTTGCAGTGTGGAGGAGGAGGGAGGGCTTCAGGGTCCAAAGAGGTTCTTAGCCTCTGTCTGGGGGTGACATTGTCTTCTCATCCCAGTTATCACTCTGGGCAGAAGCCAGCACCCTTTCTCAGCTCAGACAACCAGATCTGTTCCAGCTGATGCTTTGATGGAGCCAGAGTGGCTCATCAGGGATGTACGAGCGCCCTTCATGCTTGGGAACCTGCACTTGGCTCTGGCATCTTTGGTCACTCCTGCTGTAAATACACACTCTCCCCTACTGCCTCTTGCTGTCCCCTTTCCTGGCTCACTTTTCATCCCCCCCCTTCATGCTGTAACATCCCTGGCACAAGGTTGGGGTGAGAGTAACAGCACAGCCAGGAAGGAGCTGATGTTTAGTTTCAAACAAGAAACAACATAAGGCATAATGCAACCGGAAAGGGTGAGGGCAGATGGAGAGGGCCGGCAAGGCTGTGTGGCTCTTCATCTTCATTACAAGGCTGATGTCTGTGGTCTTGCTTCCGTGCTGCTTGCCAGCAAGGGAGGGATGGCTAGCGAGCAGAGGTGTGCAGGGAGAGCTATGCTTGCAGGAGGTGAGACTGGTCCTACTGGATGGTGAGAAAACTGGAGGGGGATTTACTGAGGGAAGTAAGTAGGGGGGTGCACGAAGGTGATGTGATGGAAGACCCAAAGGAGACAAAGAGGGATGCTCTCCTTGATGAAAGATGGCAAAGGCTTTGTAAATGCAAGCTGCCTGCTCACCCTGGCTACTTTGGAGAAAGGAGAAGTGGAGTGTTTGAGAGCATAGGAGGGGAGTGGTTGATGCTGATATAACTACAGAGGCAGGGGGTTAATATTGGCTGGTAAGATGCAAGGTGGTATGGGGGCACCTTCCTCAGAGGGGAAGAATTAGAGCATGAGATGGTGAAACTGTGGGTCTGAGAAGAGGGCTGAGGTGTGGAAGAGGGTGGAGACCTTTCTAGCATGGAATGAAGGGTGTGCAAAGGTCAGACACTGACTGCTGGGCTGCCACTGACATTCCTTCCTTCCCAGAGCAACAGCTTGTCTTTGGCCTGAGGATTAACCTTGGGCTCAGTTCTGAGATGACAGAGAAAACTCCAAAAGAACAAAATCCAGCCTCCAAAGAAGAGTGAGGACCTGAAAACTGCCACCTAACAGCAGTGACCACATGAAACCTTCCTTTTTTACCTCAGTGTTTATTTTTTACAGGGGTCTTTTATTTATACCCCCTTAACATCCCTGCTGTTAAAGCAGCCTTATTAGGATGCTGCCCTTCACCAAGGAACTCTGCTATCGAAAAAGAGCATTAAAGATTCAACAAATAGCTGAGAATTGGGATTGATCCTAACCTCCCATAAATGGGAGTACCTTCCCCCATTAATCAGCCTTGGTTTTCACTTACAGGATGATGGCCTCAGTGCTACACTTCTTCAGGACTAAAAGCACGTTAAATATTTATCACAGCTGAGTATTCACTTCCCCCACTATTGCCAACTAAGATCCACTGCTTAAGCCTGCGTTGGCTTGACAGGTTGTGTAGTGAGGTGGCATGCCATTAGGAAACCTCTTGTGCCAACGTGCTCTGCTCATTTGCTGCACTAAGCACAAAGAGATGGTGGCATCTCTCATCTCAAAGCATGGTCAGCATGGGACTGTATTATAAAGTCTCTCTGCTGGCATTTTGCACTATTAAATTAAACATACTAGGGATAAGATGCTTGGATCTGCTCTTTAGTAGAGGGGTGGATCATCCACATTCCTCTATGTCTCTTTTAACCTCAAAAATAGGATTATTGCATCCAAACTGCTCTATAGGAGCAGCCCTCTGTCTGTGCTGAGGCTTTGCCCCATGCCAGGGTCTTCATCAGCAGTTCAGTGTGGGGCTGTTTACATTGCCATGCCTGGAAACATTTCCCAGTTTATGGCCATGCACTCTCTGTGTTGAAAGGATGCCGGCAGTACTCTCTGCCTTTCCTTGGGTTGCTGGGAGAGAGTTTTCATTGCCTTTCGAGGCTTGAAATGATGACAGGGTGTTCAATGATCCAATTACTGCTCTATACATATGTAGATACATCCTTGCTAATTGTGCCAGGTGTGCCCGTAGCGTTTCAGAGAGCAGCTATTTTAGGAGCATCTCTGGAAGCTCCCTTTCCATTTTGCTCTCTGGTCGTGTGCTAGCATTTCCTAAAGGATGGTGCTTGACTTTGAGAGTTGCTGAGGAACCTCAGAGATTGGAAAAAGCATGGGCTGCTTCCTACCTGAGGGGCCTTGAGGTGCTGCTGAGAGTAAACCCTGAGCCACGATGGGAGCAGTTTATCTGCTCAGGAAAAGCTCCCTGCAATGTCGGGTGGAGTTTCACTTCTGCACCGGGGCTCAGCACAGAATTCACTTGGCCAATTCCGAGAGCTGAGATTGAGCTGCTGTTGCTTGGTTAGTGCCTTTTTTTACTTTTATTTTTTTTTTTTAATTTTCAACTTGTTGGTTTGGCATCCTCATGATGCATCTCCCCGTCTTGGCACCCACCCCCCCGCGGCCCCCACCTCGAGTCTGAGCTGCTGATGTGCGCAGCCTTGTTGTAGCCGTTTACATGTACGGGCGCACAATGTGTTTCATTATCCTTGTCTCAAACTTGTTTTGCTGCTGTCACGCACCAGAAAAGTTAAACACGTCTGATCAAAGGCATGTAAACACAGCTTCAAAACAAATGCCCTCGAGTCCTGCCAAAAGCACAGAGCTGTCTCCGAGCAAATCACGTCTCGTATTCCCCTGCTTGTGCCTCCTGCTTCTCCGAGCGGGTGTGCGATGCCGCCTGATCTCCGGGAGCCTTTGTGGGCTGCTGTTTGCAGCACGGAAGGGTTGCCCACTGGTTGAACAGACTGCAGAGAGGATCTGCACTGGCGAGGCAGCTGGGAGGAGAGCAGAGCCTCAGCCTCCGAGCAGGAGGGAGAAGCTTGCTGCATCCTTGCAGCCTTGTGAGAGGCAGCAAACCCCAGTGGTCTGCAGCTCTGGTGGGTCGACGGGGAGCAAAACATGACGTGAATTGGCTGGAAATAAAGATGCCAAGTGTGCTTTTTCCAGGTCTACCCTCGTGCTCCGGCTGGTGCATTATCCTGATGCAGTAGCTGTAGGACCAGGAGCACCTAAGGCTACTGCTGCCTGTGCTGCCCGGGCATCACTGGGTTTTGGGCTTGGCTTGAAGGAGAGTCAGCCAATTGCAGCATTTGTGGGATGAGAGGGGCCGGGCTAAGGATCTGGGGATGGTCCCAGACCAGGAGATGCTTCTGCTCTGCTGGTTTCCAGCCCTTGCGGGGCACGGAAAGGTGAAGTGAGGTGAGACTTACACCCCTGGCTCAGGGACTCTGATGTCACTTGATTTCCCATGAGATTGATAAAAATAGGGGATTCTCTATAGTGGCAGACAAGTCAGGTTTTCATCTTACTACAGCTTTACAGAGGGCTGGATATGCATCTTAAACAGGAATGGAAATCTTCGGGCTTTTGCAGCCTCTGAGGGCAGGTGTTTTCAGAAAACACTGGCTCCTTTAAAATCTGCCAAAAGTCTATTCACAGCTTGGCTACCAGCACGGCCAGCAAATAGTTTGGGAATTCATGAGCTTGTGAACTGACCTGGACTCTGCAAATGAGTTGCCCAAGGTCTTTGCCAAATGCCTTTGAATAATGGACATGTCAGAACCAGATGGGGTTGCAAATGGCAGGTTATTAGTGTCCGATGCCTGTGCCAAGCAGAGCTGCACGTGTGTGCAAGCACGCACTATGTGCAGGGCTCATCTCTGGAGTGAATGGAGTGGCTGGGTTGCTGCAGGTAAGATGATCCAATGGATCTCCTTCAAACCAACTGATTGCATTAACAGGGGAGATAAAATCGCAGTCGTCCCCCACATTGGTGCTGGACAGTCACAGGCAGACTGCGATATGCCCTGCAGGCAGTGGGGACATGGTCAGAGGTTAACGATGGTGTCAGCCTTCATAAATCATCCCTAATGAGACCTGGGAAAACGTTGGGTTGCAGCTCTGATGCATGGCTTGGCTGCGTTGTCCTCCCTTTAGTTTGGGCTTTTTCTGCCGTTTTGTTTCCAGGATGATCTGTGTGAAACCCTTGTGAGGCTGAAGGCGCTGGAGGCTTTCCCGCGTGGCGAGGAGTCCTGGGCTCTGCTCCTGGCACAGGCTGGCTGATGTGCTGCAGAATAAATACATTTCTCCCCTTTTATCTTCCCTAAGGACAAGCTCACGTGTCCCTAGGGTGCCAGGAATCTCGGGCTGGAAGGTATTGCCGGTGTCCTCGCGTGGAGGAGCAGCGTGCTCCGTGATTGCTCATGCTGAGTTTCGGATGCCTCCAGGTAGAACCTGAATCATAAAGTCTGGCTGGCCCAGTGCTGCCTCTGGGCATCATTCTGGTCAGACAAAGGGCTGCACGGACCTCTCTCAAACTTTCCTCCCAGCCCTTCTCACCTGCATTGGAACCACATTACGGGGATGTCACCAAGTCTAAATGCTTCGTCTGGGAGAATCCTGGGCGGGAAGCAGGACTCCAAATAAGTTGTGCAAGGTAGAAAGATTAAAAGAGGTTATTGATGTCCCCACCAAAGGCTGCATCTGGGGCTGGCAGTGGTGGGCTGCTCTAGGCTGTGTGTGGTCCCTGCAAAAGCTGCCAGACACCGGCGGGACACTGGGAGGAGTGAAGCAGGGTACAGTGAATACTCCCTCCGATTTATTATTTATAAAGTACTGTCACAGCCCTGGAAGTGTTGGGACTCTCAGAAAAGCTGTAGGAATGTACTAATTAAAGAACACAATGGGAATGTAAATTGGGAAAGCTCCCCAGGGGGAAGCAGCCCTGGGGGGAGCTAATTTGCCAGTCCCCACTACTCCCCTGCAAACTGGCTGAGACACTGGAGCAATTAAGGAAGAATCTGAGTGTTAAATATAATCTGGAATTGTGTTTTTGGCTTCTTTTTTTTTTTTTTTTTTTTTTGTAATTAGTTTATTTTTCTCTTGGGTAACTGTGTTACCAATTCTGTAATTGCGACTTTAACCCTCTGTTCTGCTACAATAGGGGCTTTTTGTGGGATTTTTTGCTGGGGTGGTGGTGGTGTTGGTCTTTGTTGCTGGAAATAAATTCAGGTGAGTCTGCCAGCAACAAGGTGGCACATCACCTCCTTGTGTGATGAAGGATATATGGCTCCAGAGCGGGGCTAACAGCAGCAGATCTGGTAAGAGACAGTCCCTGATTTCGTAATCATAGAATCACAGAATGGTTTTGGTTGGAAAGGATCTCGAAGATCATCTCATTTCAACCCTGCCATGGGCAGGGACACATTCCACTGGACCATGTTGCTCAGGGCCGCATCCAGCCTGGCCTTGAGCACTTGCAGAGATGGAACACCCAAAACTTCTATGGGCCACCTATTCCAGGAATAAAGTACTGATTGTCAAAGTTGTCTCTTGAAATCCATCCTAAAAATATAGCTGGTTTTGATTGATCTTTTTTCCTGTTTCTCTTCCGTGTGGCCTGGCTTACTCTTTTGTGCTGTTTTCACTTATCTTGCCCTGCTCAGGAAATGTGGTGTCATTTGAGCTGTGGCCAGTAGTGTGGGCTCAGGGTAGTGGCTGTGACTTATTTCTCTTTTCCTGTCAACTTCTTTTATAGGGTGAGAAGACAAACGGAGAGACTGTCACAGATGTGAGGTGAAGTAAAGACATGCTGAGGCTATGGTGGTCAGCAAGGGGTAGCCATCAGCTCATGTGCTGTTTGGTGTTGGGTTCCCAGGTCAGGTGTCTCCCCGTGTCCAAGTATGCAATTGAGCAAAAGGCTTGTGTGCTTGGGCTTTGGGGGTTTTTTAATTTCCTTTATCTTTAGCACACACTTCAGTGTGTTGTTTACTGGAGGGTCTTCAAAGCTTGTAAAAGTGCTTTGAGAAGAAAAACTGGTGTAATTGTAGCTGGGGTTGTTTGTGATGGCTTGGTTGTTGGATCATTTTAAGATGGTGTTCTCAGGCAGCAACTAGTGTGTTGCAGGATCTTCCTTCCTCTCTCATTTTTATCCTTCTGATTAGCTTGAATATTTATTACATTTTATCAATAGGCATTAGTTGCCTGAGATTCTTATCCATTGCTAGCTACCGTTTTTGAGAGCTCTCAAGTCTAAGACATTGGAAAACATCATAGATGTAGATTCATGTGATAATGAGAACCCTCAGAGCAGTAGGATTTTGTCTGCCTGTGGGGGCTGACATGCTCTGGATAAGCTAATGTTTTGTGGTAGAACAGCATCCCTGGTTGTAACCCTGAAAAGCCTGAAATCAGCCTCGCATGAGGGTTGCAGAGCATCCCCCTTTCTCCCAGGGATGGGAAGGGAAGCCCCCACCCATACAGCCCACTGCAGCTGGTGCTTTCTGCTGCCACCAGGCCAGGCTCTATCCCCAGAGTCAAGCCACAATACCCCACGACCTCTTTGCTGTGGCTGCTCCTTGATAGCCTGGTGGCTTTTCATCTCCTCTGCCCACCTGGATCCAGTAGCTGCATGTGGTGAAAAGTCACACCAAACCCAGGAGCTCAGGGAGAGCCCCTCCCTGGCTGGGGCTGGGCAAGCTCCTTCCCTGGCCAGGGCAGGAGGGTCATCTGGTGGAGCTGCCACCAGATGGGGTCCACATCTCCCACCATGGGCCACATCTGCCACTGGGCAGAAATGGGCCCTGGGGTTTCAGTATTGTTCAGAAGATCTCTGCCAGGATCCAGAGCAATCCCAGCCGTTTTCCTCCAAGCCTGCCTGTATTTATTGCCATTTGTTCTGGTTTATTTTTCCAAAAATAAAAATTGGTTGAAGTAGTACAAAAGCTGGGGAGGAAACAGGCTGAAGGAGCCTGAGGAAATAAAGATTTAGAGATTGTGCTGCCCCGCCTTCCTTCTCACCCCCATCTCTAAAAAAATCCATGGAAATGTGGAATTTAAAACCCTTCCACCTGTTTTTTTTTACTGTAGGGCCTACAGATTCCATCTATGACCCACAGCAGGTAGTCTGGTGAGGCAAAACAGCTGAAAAGTAGCATTTTCCCTACCTGAATATGGGAAGGGTGGGGCTGGCAACCTGTGGTGGAGCCAGGAGCGTGGCCCATACCTCTCCAATCACTGGCTGTCCCTTTCTCTTTCTCTCTCTCTTTTTCTCTTTTTCTCTCTTTCTCTTTCTCTATTGCCTGCAGCACCAGTGATGGTCTTTTAGAGACCATGCTGGGACCTCCTGACACTTAGGACCGCATTCAGGTTCCAAAATGGCATTTTCCAATGTGACGTCTGATCAGCCTGTGCTGCTGGGGTATCCAGTTCTCACCAGAGCCGATGCTGATCACTCTCCCTTCCTCCCTCTCTCACCATCTGAAGTTAGTTTCCTCTGGAAGACAGGGGTCAGGAATACTCGGGTGCTGACGGATCAGTATGTGCTTTCCTGGATCGGGGCCTTGCATTCCTCCTGCCTGTCCAACTGGATGCAGGATCCCTTCAGGGCTTGCAGCGCTGGGGAGATGCTGCAGCAGGGCAGGAGACCCGAGCAGTGCAGCAAAACCTCTCTCCTGCAGCCACTGCTGCTCTTTTTCTGCTGGCAAAGGAACTCACCTCGATTGGGGGGATAAAGTAAAATCAAGGAGCAACTGCTGTGTACTAGGCTAGGTCAGGCTGATGGTAGATACCGGTACTCAGTCCTAACCCCAGCCAGCTCATTTAACTTTCTGACCTGTGAGACAGCAGCTTCCCGCTGGGAAACAGCCCTCGGCTTTGCTAGTCCTGTCTCTGGGCAAGGGAAGAGGCTTCCTGCGAGCGGGCAGTGTGCGATCCGGGTCGGGGGACAAGGTAAGGCGCCTTCTCTGCGGGGTTGTTTGCACAGCTGCGGGTGGCCGTGCCCGCTCCAAGAACCCCACATTCTTCCCTGCGCCGAATATCCGGGACAGGCATCCCTCCGCGCTCCCGCACTTTCATTTCCGTCGGCGAGCCTGGGGAGCCTCACCCGAGCATCCGAGCGCTGGGGCTGGCCCCCCGTCATCCCGCTGGTGCTCCTTGGATGGCAGCGCAGCGCAGCCAGCTCCGGGCTGCTCAGGAGCGCCGGGGGAAGGCTGTCCGTGGGAATGCCGCCTTGGAGCGCACACGACAGCCGGGCTGTCGGAGCTGGAGGTTCCCTGCGACCCCAGGGCGCTGGCAGCCTCGCTGCGCAGTGTCCCCGCTGTCACCCGCCGCGTTGCTTTGTTTCTCACCAGCGCTCCCGCTGCCCAGCCAAGCCCTTCCCTGCGTGCGGATTTTATGGCGGTGCCTCCGGGACGCTGACAGCCAGCTGACATCCGTGGCTTGTGGGTTTTTTTTCTCCTTTGCTCGGCTGCCTCCATCACCCCGAAACCCCAGCATAAAGCTCATCTTCGTGCTGGCAGGCGCTGTGGGATTTTCATGGCTTCTTTCTGTATCTTCTCCTGCTTTGCAGAGAGCTCCAATCCTGCCCCGTTTGTCCCGAGACTCCACAAAGTGGCGAGCCCCGCGCAGACAGCACGCTGGGGCAGCTGCCCGTGCTGGCCCTGGGATTTACTACAGGCAGTTTGTTTTCCCGAGGAAGTTACTTTCCAAGATAGCATCTGGTCTTTTATGAGGTCTGATCAAATAAGGTGGTATGTGTGCACGCAGGGGGTGATGTTTTTATGTTTGTACATGTATTTTAAAAGTTTTATAAATAGCAGAGTGATGAGATTCTTCCTTGGTCCAAAACTGCATCTCTTGTGCCTGTGGTGTTGCTGAAATTATTACTGGATCCAGAAAGCAAGTTGCTCTGCTGAAACGACACAAGGGCAGTACACATACTCATGCCTTGGAAGATACACATATTAGCAGTAGTATCCTGCAGTACTGATGCAGAATTAGATGCAGAATTATTCTCTAGGAGCATTATTTGCAGCACAAGAAGCAGACACGAATGTTATGAGGGAAAACCAAATATTTCTCCACAGACCTTGATGGCCCATTGAATCCCTTCAGAAAATAGCAGTAGGCATAACCTGTTCTTAGGGAGCTAGGGCTCGGTTTGCAAATAATTTTCCGAGCATGAAAAAGAAAAATAAATTTAAAAGAGGTTTCATTCTGTGATTGTGGGCAGAGCTGGAGGCCAATATGCAAGTTTCCA
The DNA here is from genome assembly GCF_052056855.1 of Sturnus vulgaris. NCBI lineage: Eukaryota > Metazoa > Chordata > Aves > Passeriformes > Sturnidae > Sturnus > Sturnus vulgaris. The sequence continues at coordinate 73,470,328 of NC_142283.1, read as the reverse complement.
AAGGGGCTCCGGGGTTTCACTGGGATGCAGCAAGTCCTGCATGGAAAAAGGACTAGATGGAAACTTGCTGTAGAGTTGCTTCTGCTTGTATTTGTTGCTTTTAAAGCTTTGGCTGAAAGAAAGGAAATGAAAAATGAAAGTGCAGCTCTCGGGTGTTAGCTTTTGGGGGAATTTCTTGCAATGAAATTGGAAAGAGAATTGGCTGAAAAGCGTTGTAGTGGCAGAATAGGGAACTGTGCTATCGGTAGCCCTTTCATTAATGGGTGGTTAATAAGTGATGTGCTAATGGTGTGTGGGGACCTGGATACTTGTGGCTTTCCATCTGGGAAGTTTTAAAAGTATCTACAGAGCTGTATCATCTCATTTATATTTTAATGCTACCAGCTCACCTCTTGCCCTTCCCTTTCTTCCTCTGTGTGCATCCCCTTCACTCTTTCTAGGCTGGCTGCAGCAGAGCAGGTAGGCACCATGCCTTGGCACGGGGTTGTGTCTCCTGTGGGATGCCTGGCTGCCAGGGAGGCCACCAACACCTGAACTTCTCCAGGTGCTTCGGGCAGCAGTGGAACCCACAGGGAAATAACCACCCCAGTGAGACCTGCCCTGCCCCATTGTTGGTTTTCAGAATATCTGCCCCTTTCCCCTGCCTTTGCAGAGGCATGTCTGGATGTAAGTGCTTAATCCCCTCTCCCGCGGTGACCCCCGCGGAGCCCACCCTTCCGACAAAGATAACACCACACCGAAGCCACCCCTCGGCACATCCCCGGCTCCGGGATTTGTTTTTCATTTCCTCTCGGTCTCCCCTCTCTCCCACTGTGAGATGTAAGGGTTTGGCAGCAGATCCCATTCACCCTGTTTGCTTTCCTGCAGAGAGTAATTTCTTCAGGGTGTTGTGTTAGCAGCAATGGGGGGCTGAGCCGAAGTCACTGACGTCTTCTCGAAGAAGATGTGAAAAGCAAATCTGTGCTGTGGTGACCTGACCTCCTACCTCCTTGCCACTCCCCAGTGGACCACCAGCAGCTTCTCCAGCTCCTTCCTTTTTGTGCTGTTCTGTACACTTTTATTTCTTCTGGAAAGTTTTTGAGCTATTCCTATGAACTTGTACAGAAAGGGGAGACAAAATGTCACCCCTATGAAACAGAATGACAATAGAGATGGTATTTCCACTACTTTAAAGAAAGCCATCATCAGATGGAACCAGGGTTTGCTTTGCCATGTCAGAAAAGTATTACCTAGAAGCAAAAAAAACTCCAAACCAAACGAATACCACTTTCTCTGTGGGGTATAGAATTACCAGATGATTTAGCATCTGCCCCCAGACTTTGCTGTGTGGCTAAACCTCCACCAGGGTGTCACTGCAGTCATTTCCAGTTTGGTACCAGCTGTCCTATAGGCATCTCTGAAACAGTCCCCACATGATGACAATGTGATGCTGTGTTCTGGCACTGGTTTTTATGAAGACCAGAGTTTCTGATTGAGGTAGATGATATTTCACATAATGAGCTTCTCTTTCTGCTGTAGGACTGGCCATGAAGCCATTCATGTAGAGGGGAAGGATTCTGGGGACAATAAGCTAGTTGTGTGCATGTGCATGTTTATAAGGGAGATGAGAGAGGTAAATCCTTTTGATACATCATTTTACTTCAGCTCAGTAAAGGGCCGAAGAAAAAATAGCCCTGAGCTTTGACTGAAAGCCTGAGTGCTGCTTTACCAAGAAAATGCTACTTGCTGTTGTTTGCACTGCTGTGAGATATTTACTCAGTGCCTCCTGCCAGCAAGAGTTTACATCTCTCAGGAGCAGCTCGCCCAGCAGGAACTTGCCTCACATCCCTGTTTCTGGTTGCTGGTGGGGCACCCTGCCCTGTGGGAATGAGGACACTGGGATCAAGGTGCTGGGCTACCTGCAGCTTCATGGAGAACAGCTGATGTGCAAGTAGCTCCTGCTTTAGCTTCTTCTGGAGACTCAGTGCTCTCCCTAGAAACTTTGGGAGATTTTTCCAGGGCTCAGTGGAAACAGGAGGAAAATGCCTCCTCCTGGTTTTGTCATTTTTTTCTGCCTCCACCTTTGCTTGCTCAGCTGCCATCCTGCTCTCTGCAGAGGGCAAGTCTGGTGCCATGAGCAAACAGCACTGGGGACTTTGTGCAATCAATGCATGCTCATGTCTGAGTTCAAAGCCATCTTTCCATGAGGGCTTCATAAACTGTGCTGCTCCCAGGCACATTTCTTACCTCTAGCTGAAGTTTTTCTGGGAAACAGAACAAACTGTTCATGGGTAGTTATTGTGAGGTATTTGCTCAGTTCTGGCTGCGCATTGAGGAGAAGCAGGCAGTGCCTCGCCAAGACCCAGGAGCCCCTGCTCTGTCCTCTGCCCTTGCAGAGCAGTGGAGCAGATAAGAGATAGCTGCCTCATGTTGCACACTTTTTTTTTTCTCCCCAGCTTCTCATTTGGGATGAGGTGAGCATAAGCAGGGATTAGTTTGTTAAGCTGTGACAGTTCATTAAACTTCTTGGACTTTTTCTCTGCATTTCCTCTCCAGACGTTGATGATGGCTGAGCTGGTGTGCGTGTGTGTGTGCAGATACTATGGGACAGAGCAGGCAGTGGAAATTTTTGAGATTTCCAGATGCCTTTATCTATTTGTAAAGCCTGGCAAATACCTGCAAGAACTTTTGCATTTTAGATATTTCTATTTCAGAAAGCCTCTGGAAGTAAAGTTCATTTTCCTTGGCTATTTTTTGCCTGGAAGCAAGCCTCTTTTTTTGTTAGGAACTGATGGCCAAGGCTTAGATGTGTAAAACTTGGTGAAATTAATGGGAGCCATGGCCTGAATCTCCTGCATGGCTATTAAATCCTTTGACTTGTAAACAAGGAGCCTAGTTTGCAGCTGGCTTTCAAAGTCTGCCAGAGGAAAACCCGGAAGGCTGAAGGCAAAACTAGAGGGATGCTCACAGGGAAGGGGAAAGGAGCAATGTCCTGTTCCATAATTAATACCTTGTTAATTGCTGCACAAATAGTGGGGTTGGAGCTTGTGGAGGTGAAAACTGTCAGGGCTGTGCCAGTGGGTATCACCATCACAGCAGTCCTTTTTGGCTCTGAAGCCTGTGCAACCCCATTTTTCGGGCTTTGCAAGGAGACCCCAGCACTCAGGACTCCCTGGGCTCTTGCAGTGGGTTTGGCTGCCCTGTTGGGTTACTGTGCATGGGAATGTGCTGCTGGCTGTGGTTTTTTCAGTGTGAAAAAGTCATGTGGGAAGGGAAATTAATTGCATGCAAAGCTGTTCCACCCCACAGTGAGTTTCACCCTGCACATAGCACAGAAGGGGCAGCTGAAGGTAGAGATGTGAGAGCATCTCTTGTGTAGCCACAGAAATCTCATTTGATCCTCAGTGGTGGGAAAGGAAACGAAGCAATAACCCAGGACAGTTTAATAGAGTTTGGGTGAAATACAGTTGTTTTTGTAAGCTGGTCTCTGTGCAGTGAGGGCTCTTTAGCCCATTTGTTGTGTTTGGCTCTGCTGTAGATGTTGGCATCAGCTGCTCTGCAGGTGCACGTGTCTTTGGCAGGAAGGAGCTGGGATTTGGGGATTCGCCTTTGTTGAAGGAGGGGGGAGAGCTGGGGGGGGGTGGAGAGGGAAAGAGCAATGAGATGATGGTTGTGTCTTTCAAGTGAGCAGGACACACTGGGGAGGCGGAAGGACATAGCCCAGGGTTCAGTCCTGTCTCAGAGAGTCAGCTGGGGTCTGAATGGGATCTTCTCCTGATGGCTATTTCTGCTTTTCCTGGGACAGAGCGGGAGTGAATCCTGCAGGCTGTGGGGCTACAGAATTAGGATGAGGCCAGCTCTGGTGAGCAGCAGTTTGTCCCAGAGATGAGTGTAGCTGAGCCAGGGCAAATTTTCTGTCATATCCCCAGAATGTTGAAAATTTGGGGCAGCAGGACAGTTGTGCATTTGCAGAGGAGAGCCTGTAGGGATGCAGAGAGATGACATTTTGGGAGATTTTTTGCCATGTACCTTCCTATTGTTTTCACTTCCACCTTTGCTCCCTCTTTCCTGCCTTGTGCTGTGCTGGGGACCAGCAGAGGTCAAAGAGGTCAAAGCACAAAAAAAAGTTCAAACCGCAGGTACCCCTGAGGAAGTGGTTTCACCCTCCCAGCCAGTGGTGGGACAGAATTCCCAGTGCAACTGTCCCCAAGGCCCTCGGATGTAGTTCTTGAGGGGCATGGCTGCTGTGAGCACCCCTGTGCTTGCCAGCTGCTGCCCAATTTTAGAGCCCAGGGACTGGTGGGAGCAGGCTGAGTGCCCCTGCAGGCTCCTGGGCAGGGGCTATTTGGCCCAGCAGACAGAGGAAGGCAAGAGGCTGATGTTTGCCCCAGCAAAACCCTGCGGATGAGCAGAGCTCCGCAGCTGGCACGAGCCCAAGGCATCTTTGCTTCCTGCCACCCTTTCAAATTAAGCAAACGATTCATTTTATTTCTTTAATTTTCCAAATGGAAGTGAATTGGCTGCGCTGGCAGGTGCCTGATTGACGTTCCAGAGAGGATGGGAGATGGGGGCTGGGGGGGCTTTCTGATCCACGCCTGGCCCAGCAGGAACCCAGCCCTGCTGCTGGGGGCCACATTGTCCTCTTAAGAACGAGAAATAAATAGTCAGGTTTCAAACAGCTGCAATGCTGAGCTCCTTCGAGGTCTTTCCAGGGCACAGGAGAGAGCCATGGCACTCCTACTGCCCCCTATTAACTCCTGGCATTTGGTGTTTTATGAGTGTGTCTTTTCCTCTTGCCTTTATGGTGCTTTGCAGAGTCTTTCTCATGCATTCGTTCAGTCCCCTGCCTGCTTCACAGGGATGCTATCAACAACTGGCTTCACCAGTGAAGGGGATAGAGTCCCCTTTTGGAGGGAGGTTTTGGGGTGGGATGCTCCTACTGGAGACCCAGAGAGGGCCATGCCCCTTGCCCAGCTGGGTGCTTGTAGCTGCACCCCTAAACCTCCCTGGCTCTGCACACAGGTGCAGGGCTCTCTGCAGAGCTGGCTGCAGCTCTTTCTGCAGTGAAATAAGTGTCCAGAGATGAAGAGGGGAAGATTATCCCCACTACATGACAGTGATTATCAAATCTATCCACTGCATTGGTGAAATGAACGGCAGCTGGTGGCTCGTTGCCCAAGTGCATGGTGTGTAATTAAGGTCTAGCTCACCAGTCTCTGTAAAGATCCCTTCCTAATCTCTGGCATCACGGTCTCATTCTGGCTTTTTACCCCTGCTGCTGTTTCTCTGTGCTGTTTTTTTCCCTTGGCTGCCCTCCTCTGTCTCTTGGTGAGCAGCAGTGAGGTAGGAATCCTCCTTTTGACCCAGTCTAGGGGCACTGGAAATGCAAACCTTCAAGATCTGAAGGCACTGTTGGCTGTCCTGGAACTGAATCAATCCTACTATGAGATGCTACTGAATGGCCAGGGCTTTTTCACCTTGTCTTCATCTCTCTGAACCATCTTCACTGCTCCATGGGGTCCCTGGGAGGGTTCAGGGGAGGCAGCCTTGGCTGAGCATGTAAACTCCTGAGCAGTTCCACTGAGGAGTGAGAGAAACATGGTGGTGATCATTGTCTAAGCATTAAAACAGCAGTTTAATTGGCCATCTGAGGGAGGAAAAAGCAATTCTCACACTCCCCTCACTTGCTCTAAGGGAGGAAATCCCCCCTGAGTTTCAAATTGGGACTGATGTTCTTGGCACCCGTGCTGCTGCTGCTCTGCTTGGTAAAGGTGCCACCAGCTCTCAGTCTGCTTGTGACAGTGGGGAAACTGAGCCACAGCATGCTAATGCAATGCATTTGGGGCTACTCAGCCTGTGTCCCAGGCCAACAGGACTCCCAGCAGGGCAGGGACTGGCCTGGGACAGCAGAATCCACAGCATCCCTGTGCCAGCTCTGTGGAGTGATGGAGTCCTACCAACTGTCCCCCGTCTCTGCAGCATGCTCTGCTGTTCCTGCAGCCAAAGATCAGCTGTGCAGGGCTTGCAAGCCCACAGAAACGGAGTTTCTGCTTTCCCTAATGCCCTGCCTATGGAGGACAAAACCCTTGGCAGTCTGAAAGAGGAAAGGTAAAACATAAGCTGTCTGTGAGCTGCATGGCAGCCAGAGGGATGCAGATAAAAGCTCTGCTGTCTACCACCGAGATAAATTTCATCTCTGGCTAATTCAGGAATAAAAAGGAAACTCGGCAGCTGGGTTTTGTAATCCTGCACATACAAGGTTTTCTGGGAGACACTGGAGCTGACTCATTTTTACGTGGGCCTTAGAGATGTGACAACTTAATTGCAGTGAGTTCTTCGGAAGGGGAGCAGGAATCAATAGGTGTTGGGTAAGGCACTCGTTTTAAGATAACGTCTATTTGTTAAATTATAGTAATTTGTCTCCGTGCAGCCCCAGAAGCTGTTAATTGCGAGCAGCCCAGAGGGTCGGCATGCTCTGTCCTAGCTTGAAACCCAAACAGTGTCTCTCTGGATGCCTGGGATGGACATGCTGGCAGTGCTGCCGGCTAGCGGTGCCGCTGCCGCGGTTCAGGCAGTAGGGTCCCCGGCTCCGGGGGACGCTGAAGGTTATGAATTCAAGCCCTTAAGCGTGTCCTGTAATCCCTTTTCTGGCGCGGAGAAGAGGCAGCCTCTTCAATTTCCAGGGCATGAAAGGCCGGAGGGTATGCGTTTCCCAAAGGCCAGCCCAAGGCTGCAGGGAGAGCAGCCAAAAATACTCAGCTTATTTGGGCACGGTAGGGATTCGCCTTACAAGGCTGGATAGTAGTTTGTTAAACCAAAAAAGAAAAAAAAAAAACAACCCCAAAAAAAGCCCAGCGCACCCTGGGACCAGATGCTGAGTTTTGCATGCTGGAGCAGCAGGGAGGTCTCCACGGGCTCCCCGGGACTGGCTCTGCTCCAGATGTGCATGCACAAACCCCCCTGCTTCTGTCCTGGTCCCACTAGGACACGGCTCTCCTGGAGCTTAGACTTTTCTCTCCGGGACTTTGGGCTGATGTGGTCCAGACTTAGAAGTATGCTGCAAGCAGGAGAAGCTTCAAGGGGATACTGCTGCTTCTCGATGGGTTTGAGGAGCGGGGGGGTCTCATAGAATCACAGAATGCTGTGGATTTGAAGGGACCTCAGAGATCATCTAGTTCCATCCCCCCTGCCATGAGCAGGAGTGCCACACAGTAGGTTATAGGGATTTGGTGCCATGGTTGGATGAATGAATTCCCCCAGTTGGTGCATGCTGCAGACCTCCTCTCTGCTCCTGCCGAGCCACTTTGTAGGATGTGGATCTGGTGGGACACTGTATACCTGTGTGAAGATGCCACAAGAGAATGAGATAGTTGGAGGTGATGGGTAACACCTGCAGGAACTGTCTTCCAGCCCCGTGCAAGCTACCCCTCAAAAAAACCTGCATTTGTGTGTATTTTCACGAGAGGCAGGAAAGCCTCGACAAGCTCTGTGTGTTTTCTACTCAACGTTTTGCTTAGAGCATGCTTTATTTTTCTGATTTTTCCCTCTGCCTTTTCCAGCTCTTCTTTCACTCCCCAGCCGTGTGAGCACAACCTACTGCCACCTGGTGAGAGCTGTCTGATGCTACACATCCCCCTGGGCTGGGAGACTTCCCTGGGCTGCCTCCCTACCTGGCCGGCTTTTTGCCCTGCCCAGCTCCTCACCTTTCACACAGCTGATGCACAAAAGCAGCAAGGGACTGGGAGGAACAACATCCAGAGCACAAAATTAAGCAGAAGGGGCTCTTAATGGAGCAAGAGGTTGTATATTCTCCCTGTCTGACACTGGGGATATCTGTTGTGCAATGATCTGCTTGATGGTGCCTGAGGTATCCTCCAGAGCTCTTGGGAAGAAGGAGCACACAGAACTGTGCTAGTGCTGTGCTGAGCTGAGCTGCAGCAGTCCAGCTGAGGAGCAGGACCGGGTGGGCCCAGGTTTTCCCTCCACATCCAAAATGTGGCTCAAAACCATGCAGAAAAGAACCCAGGAGACAGTTCTTTCTGGATCTCAGCTCCTCAGCACAGAACAGAGTGAGGGCCTTGAGGCAGTGGCCACCCAGAGAGACCGTGCCAAAGGCACAGGTCATGTTTCTCCTGGAGCAGGCCAGGGCAAGGGAGGAGTGTCAGTCATACCAGTGTCCCTCCCTCAACAGCCTGGAGATGGCTGGGAGGGCTCTCCAGAGAGGACAGTACACAGAATCTTTGGGAGAAGAGTTGCTCAAAGCTCCTCTTTGGTCAGTAGGGAGTGAGGATATTGTCTCTGCAGAGAACTTGCAATTTTCTTCACAGGCCATATAGCCAGCAAGCTGTCACTGCTCACCCAGGGCTTTCAGCCTTCGCTACAGGCCCCACCATGCTCCCCTGTCTGTCTTCATCTTCCACTTCCCCATCAGGGTGTTCGCCCTTAGGTTTGGTACTGGAGGGTTAATAACTGAATTCTGCCTTCAGCAGGGGCTGAGCTTTGGGTGCTGGTGCTGGAGGGAGCAGGATTTGACCTTCCCACTCCCATGGTCTCTCACCATCTCCATAACCAGCAGAGATCCTAGCAAGAAGGGTTCCACCCTTGTTCCCTGACCTGAAAGGATCGGATGCTCCAGCGCAGCCAAGCACGGAGCAACGTGGGTGTGCAGGGATCCAGGGCGTTTGCAGGCAGGTCCCACCAGGGCAGCCAGGAAAGTCCTCTCCATGTGGGCTGGCCGTGTCGGTCTGCACCAGGCTTTGTGTTTCGCTTGTTCCAAAGGACACGTGTGTTCATCCGTGCACTGCTCAGAGGGATGGGGAGGGTGCCCACGTCCCGCACGCCTGGGGTGCGGAGGTGGTTCCTGTGCTCGCAGGGCTCCGGGGGGGATGGAGGCGCGCACGTGATGGTCTTCGTGCCTGCACACCGTCCTCGTTGATCTCATGTGCTGAGATTCTCGCAGGCACCCAAAGGAGTCATCGAGCTGCGTGCTGATCGCTGCACGCTGCCAAAATCCTCTGGAATCCTCTCCCCTGCGTCGCCCCTTCCCAGGTCAGCGTCAGGCTTTGCCGCAGCAGGTGCTGAAACCCGTCCCTCCTCGCGACCTGCCTCCCTTGCTTTTCCAGCACATTTTCCAGAGGTCAGTCATCCCCTCCCCACCGCTGGATTGCTTTCCTGCCCCTTCCCACCTGCTCCATCCACCCAGCAGATTTTTGGAGCTGGAGAGCAGCTATGGAGGGGGTCTTGTTGGGGGAACACTGAGTCCAAGGGAGAAATCAATCCTCTCATGACTGGAGCAGAAATCTTGGAAACACCATGTTCTGATCCAGCAGCTCTCGAAGAACCAGGGCCGAATATGGCACTAGCTATTTCTGGCCGCTGGCAGCTATTCCTGGCCTTGACCCCAAGGTCAGTCCTTTTTTCTCACCTCCTTCCCTGTGCACTCGGGTGAGCTCAGTGCAGGGTGTGCACACTCAGCCTGCTATAAATAACAGCAGCCATGGATGACCCCTTGGAAGGGCTCCGAGCGGAAAGCATCCCCACCTCTGCAAGCAACCAAGATCCCCTGCCCCAGCCCAGCTGAGGGTGATGGGCTCTGCCTTCCCACCAGGGGTAATTGGGTGTTTTCGGGAGATTTTGATTCCCAGAGCCCCACTCTTTCCTGTAAGCAGCCATTCAGACTTGCAGGCTGAGTGAGTGCTCCTGGATGAGTTTATTTTTTAAATATTTCTTCAAGGCCACTCAAGCTCGACTCGCTGTCCTGCAAGACACTTGGGCTGAGATATCTTTTTTCCTCCAGATCTCTTTTCCTCTGGGGAGTATTGAGCAACCCGGTGGATGTGGCAAGGGGAGTGTCCAGGCGCAGGCAGCTCGGCGGGATGTATGCAGCTACAGCCCTGCCGTTTCCTCAGCGCCGTTCTCCTCCTCACTCTCCCTCTTTCCTTCTCCACACCCTCGCTTTCTCTGCACTCCTTCCCCCTTTCCCCCCACTATCTATCCCCCTTTTCCATGCTCTCACCTTCCCTCTCCCTCTGTGCTTTTCATCCCTCCTCATTTCACTCCGTAGCTACCCTGCACTCGGACACGCTCCCCTCCCTACTCCCACTGTTTTTATCCCTCCTTCTGCTCTATTCCCTTCCTCTCCTTGGTGCTCCCTCAGCCCCTCTCTGCAGCTGGGTACCGTTTTGCTCTGCCAACACCAGCTGCCTTGTTTTCCTTGTGGCGCAGCGAATGTTTCCGCGGTGTTGTGGAGGTCGCCGAACAAAAGGATCTTTTCATTTCAGCTGCGGGATGGAGACGGACTGCACTGCTGGCCTGAGAGGTCGATGCTCAGGTGGCTCCCACGCCTACATCCAGCCGCCTCGCCAGCCCGAGCACTGGCCCCCCATCCTGGAGATGAAGGGAAAGCCTGGTGGTCTTGGGGTCGCTTGGGGTTTAGTTGAAAACACCCAGCTTGTTTTCAATGGTTTCCCCCCCTCCTGCCTCTCCCGCTGCAAAACCAGTGTAATTGGAGCAGGAAATTAAACATTTGAAGCGTTAACGTGATAATCTGCTGGTTTAGGCTTTGTGGGGGGCAGGGAGCTAGGAGCTGAGCACTCTGCTGCTGCCATGGTGTGCAGAGAGGGAGAAGGGACGTGGCACCAACGGGATATCCCCAGCACACACCACACTCTTGGCCCACCTGGGGAAACCACAGGGAGGGCTCTTCTTCAGCTCATTCTGCCTCAGGTGGTCTTTAGGCTTTTAGGATGTTTTTTTGTTTTTCCCTCAGTAGCTGTACCTCATTGTCTTTGCTGGTGAGGTGCTGATGTGTGGCTGCACCCATCACCTGTGATGAGTTTCTTAGTGTTTTGCTGATGCTGGTGATGTACAAAGCAGTCAGGGACCTGTGCGTGTCCCATATCCCCAAGGCCATGGTTTGGAAGCATTCAGTCTGGAGAAGAGAAAGCCCAGAAAAGCTGTAAGCTTTCAGAGATGCAAAAGTCTCATAGAGAAACCAGCCCTTGAGTCCCTGGGGCAATAAACTATGGGGGTAAAACACAGTGTGGGAGGTTCAGGCTGGGTGCCAGAAGAAATGATCCTCATGGAAAAGATGGGTAGATAGCCAAACTGACTGCCAGGCAATTAAGTTGGGTTTTCCATCTCTAGAGGCGTTGAAGAGTTTGGCTGATCCTGACCAGGATGACTGCACCAGGATGGTCCTGGATGGAGTGGAGGGTGCATTCCTCCAAAAGAGTTTGGGCACCAGGCAGGTGATGGAGAGAGGGTGTTCCCTAAGCTTCTCAGTGATCTGTAAAGATGACTGGCACGACCATATTATGTTTTTTTAATTTCTTTTTTTCTTTTTTGGTCAGGCTTGGATTGTCAAATAGATGCTTGCATTGTAATTTTTTACTTTAATAGGAATCATTTGTAGAGAGATCTGCTGAGCTCAGCATCCCGGCTAGAGCTTTTGCATTATGGAGAGTTGCTGTCTTTGCAGATGGATGAGTTTCAAGGATTTCTAAATACACAGGCCTATCTGTCTAAACAAAAGTTCAAATGTTGTGCAGTTCACTGGTTTGGAGCAAATGTCAAAGAGGCAGGACTGGGCTGTCACCACTAAACAAACCTCTGTCCTGTTTTCTTTTGCGCTTTCCACAAAATCTTGCACGAATTTGGTGTGATCAGCTTGTTTCTATTTATGGGGTGAAAAACCAGTGTGGAGCAGAGCTGTGGAGTTTTTTGCTCTGCTTCAGCTTGTGAGAGTGTTGAAGGGAGGAACAGTGCCACAACTGCTATAACCTCCTTCCTGTCCAAAAAGCCTTTCAGGGAAGAGACTGTGACCTTTCCTGAGAAGCATCAGTCTGTCCTGACCTGAGATGCTGAGTTGGTGCCTTTTCCCAATAATCTTAGATGAAGATGAAGGTTGTCCAACATGCTCTCTTATATTGGAACATGACCAGCCTTTTCTCCCTTCTGTCCCATGTGGATGCTTGTCTCACTTTTCCTAAATAATACCTCACAATATGGGATCTGGAGCTACTGACTGCAGAATTGGGACAAGCTCCTGCTTGTGTCTCATGGGTTTTAACATGCTGCAGGCCATGTGAAAAAAAAAAATTTGAAATACAGCTGTTTGCTGACAGAGATGTCACCAGGAGATGCCTTGGGGGTTAGTGTTTAAATCCTGCCCTGCCCTTTTTCCCTCTCTTTGCTGCAGCTCCGAGGGAGAGGAGGATGTGCTTTCTCCAGTGACACTTGTAGCAGAATGGTGAGATGGTGTTTGGGCAGGGGCTCATATGTGCAGCTCTCTGTGTCAGCTGGGATGTATTTGAAGGCTTCCAGAGTAGGTATCATCTCCAGACACCTACTGGTGTGATGGGTGTGGCAAATCTCCCCTTTCTCCACCTAGTTCACTGACAAGCCAGTGGAGGGAAAGGATCATCCTTGGCTATTAACCCCTCATGGGAAGGCTTTGTGGGATGGAGATAGCAGCCTGGCGTGGGAGACAGGAGACCTTTTTCCCTGACACCTGCATATGGTGCGACTTCGGCACAGCCTCTCACATCCGGTGTTTTTTGTGTGTTTTCCGAGGCGTTTTGTGTTTGCTCCTTGGCCGGTGCTGGGAGGACTGGATTGGAAAGGAAAGGGATTTTCATACTTCATCTTTTTCTCGCCAGGGCCTGAAACGTGAGCACCTCTGAGGCGTTGCCGAATGAGGTGGTAATGTGTTCATCAGCTGGGAAATCACCAGACCTCAGAAAACAGGGAAGGGAGAGAGGGAGAGACACACAAAGATTTGTGTCTGCCCACCTGCCCCTGGGCAACTGTGGTTTTAGGATGCATCTGATGAATGTGAGGAGTGCAGTGTTGAGGAGCATCCCTGTGGTGTTGGGAAAGCCGGGGATTCTACCTCAGTTTCCCCTCTGTGGACAGCAGCTGCCCTGGAAAGCTGTGTGGACATGGCATTTGTAGTGATGTGTCAGAGTGGTGCTCCTCATCAAGGGCTGAGGGAGACATGAGAAGAGAGAGGACCCAAATCATTAAATACCTAAATGGGCCAAAGAGGTGTCCAGGAGAGCTTTCCTGCTGCAGGCCATGGGTTGACCCTTGGTTCTGTCCAGCCAGAAGCAACTTGCTGTGGGAAACAGGTCCCATTTTCCTGTCTGGATACAGATCTCATCCCTAAGACCTCGTCCTGACTGTGGTGGTGTTTCTCTAGATTTTGGTGTTCTTTTTCACAGCATGACTCTTCCTTCACCCACTCCCAGTGCCACCACACACCTATAAGTCTTTTTAGAAATCAAAGCGCTGAATTTTTTCTCTGAACTGCCTGTGGTTGTGGGTCTCCAGGATCCTCAATGGCAGCACAGACCAAGACCTGGCTGTGCACCAGGTGCTACTTGTGTAAAATTAATGCAGCTTGAAGTCTCCTTTTTAGTTTTTGGACCCTCCCACCCTTCCTTTATCCAAGGAACATTTGTTGGCTCCCTTTTTTTGCTCTCTGCACCTCCTTTCTCTTCCTGTTTATCCACCTCCTTTGTAAATTTAAGTCTCAAGCTCCACTCTTTTTCTGCATCTCATTGCTTTTATTGCCTGTCTCTGAACAGATACTCATTAGCCCTGACTTTTTTTTAATGCAGGATATCCAGGATTAATCAGAATTTTCCAGGTCAGGGTGTATCGTTGATTTACAGTATCATGTATGATCCCGAGTCTTTATTTATCACCTAACATTTTGTTTGCCATTTTAGCTGTGGCCACGGAGCAAAGGCTGACATCACTTTGCTGCCTGTTTTCAGCTAATTTAGGCCGCAGCAATGTATGTGATTAGTTCAAAATCTCCCTTTCAGCATGTGGTGCATTGCATTTATCATCACACCACACTTCCTCAATGCCTGGCACTGCTGCTCACTTTGATGGTCTCCCTATCCATCGTATTCTTGATTAGCCTAAATACTATTATCTGCCAGTTTTTCCTCCTCATTGCTCAGCCCCTCTTCAAAGCATTAATAAACAGATTATAGCATGCTAAGCCTTGTCCAAAACCACGAGGCAGAGACCTGGCAATGCCAAGCTCAGTCTGAGCTGCTTTGGCTGCTTAATAAATTCAGGGTGTGAGACCCTGAAGAAGGTGGTAGCAAAAGGAGACAGAGAAAACTCCCATGGTTTTGTTACATGTAAAAGTGTTTCTATTTTCTGAAATGCCCACATCACTGCCCCATTCATTTTATGAATTGCTAATGCCAGTCTGCATAACCAAATATGCTCTTAGTGTTAATACTTTGAAATGTATCAATTGTGCATTTAAATAGCAAGGGCCTTTTTAGGGGAATACTTCAGACTTCGATTTCATGGGAGTAGCATAGTTTAATATGAAAAAAGTGTAGAGTACTATTGATGTGCGATATGGTAAAATTATGGATGTGGACATACGCTTGCAGTTAGATCAATAAACATTATTAATGTGTAAAAATATAATTTTTTGTTTCTTTTTTTTTTCCAAAGGGCTTGTGGTTAGTTTGTATTTTGAGCTTATTGATGAAAGAATAGTATTTATTTTGAAAAGTCAATGATTCAAATCAGGGCAATTTTTTTAATGGGCTGTAACTTGTAAGCAGCATAATAAATTTTCTTTGTCATTTACAGAAGTATTTCCCTTTGTGCTCAAGATGAATGTGGCAGTCTTCAGGTCAATGGCTCCGGTTTTCCCTAAGGTAAATTCAAGAGGTGCTGAGCTGGCCTCTTCAGGGTGAAAGCAGCTTGCAAGCAAAATCCTTTAAAATTTGCATTATTTAGGGAAGGAAGCTAGGGAAGAGTGATCACAGCCGTGTTCACAATTTTCCTATGCCTTGCCCAAATTGAAATAAATGTAATTCCTAAAGTACATAGGAAATGTGGCAGAAATAGCACGTCTGTGCTCTGGTTTGTAGCCTCACGGCTTCTTGGAAGCAGCTGCTGCTCTGGCGGCTGTGTCAGCATTAGCAGACCTGCGCTTCATGAAGGTCCCTTCCCATCTGCAATCAGGATGGGTGGGTTTTTTTGTACAGTATGCCCTGGCAGTGACTTCTGATGTTTCTTTCTGAATGCAAATACCATGAGAGTTGTGTCTTGTGCTCGCTGTAACCAACTGTCTGGTTGTATTGAGCAGCCTGCATTTGCTGTGCTGGGTGGAGGAGCAGCCTGTTGCTCCCTTTTCATTTTCCTGTTTGTTTGTTTAGCTTAGAACTTCACTATGGAGAGGCTGGGAACTGTATTGCAGCTTGCCTGCTTCCAAAAAACTCTACATAACCTGTTTTGAAATGCTGTTTGGGAAGTGGAAGAAGAGCTCCCACTTTTGGGGGAGTGCCCTGTGGGTGCTGTGCCCCCTCTTGCTGGCTCTGGCTTTCCTCTTGTCTCAGGAAAGCTGTGCTCTTCCCAACCCTGAGCAAGAGCTGATCAGAGATGGGAGAAGGACTTGGTTGGCTTAATTTGGGTCTTTGCATTGGTGGGACCAAATTTCTGCTCTGACTCGGAATTCATCTTGGGTCCCTGCTCTCCAGACTCCCATTGCACTCCAGAGTTGTTGGGAATATTGTTCCTCCAAAACCTCGATTTGGTGGTAACTTTCTTCTGCTCCTATTTTACTCAGTAAGTAGGATGAAAATAGATGAGGTCATTGGTGTCTATACAGGCAGATTTGGCCTCCATTTTCTGTTTACTAGGACTGCATTAGTTATGAATAATGGCGCGTCAAACTACTCGCTCCAAGCAATTTATTCATGGGATTTGGCCCCGCTTGCTGTCTGAGAGTTGCCTGCCAACAGGATCTGATTTTTAAAATACACTAACAAACATGCAGCCATTTGCCCAGTCTGTTTGCAAATATATCAGGGCCTCTGGGTGCTCAGACTTTCTCTCAGGGTGGCACAGCTGGGCTCCAAAAATCACATCCTGGTGTTTGAATCCATGCATGGGCAGTGGCCGTGTCCTTTGAACCAGTTAAAAGAGATGGAAGACAATAAGTCATGGGTGATTTAAATAGTCTTCTTTCTCTTTTTGCCCCAGGGAATGTCATTATGTGAAGCTGGCGGCACACACACAATCCCAAGCCTTTGAGACAGGATTCCCTCCCTAACCCAGGAGAGACGGCAACAATTTCTAGCTCATTTCTTGCCGTCTGGCAAATTTTACATCTGATTTTTTGCTCTGTCACGTCCCTGCAGAATAACCATTGATTTATATAGAGTCCAAGTCCAAAACAAATGCTGGATACCTGTATTCTCTCCAAGAAAGGGTCCTGCTCCCCACATTTGGATTAGAAAGCCAAAACCAAGGGGAAACCCCCTCTTACTGTGATGTTGGTGGAGAAGGGATGCAATAGCCCACGTGTGATGGGAGGTAGCCATGGGCCAGCGCTGCTCTGCTGCTGGTAGGATGCGCCTCATGCACTGCTCTTTTCCTGGGCATTGCTTGCTTGATTGATTGCTTAATTCATGTGCCTCTGTGATAGCGACTGTCATGCAATGGCTCTTTTTTCAGGCTGGACTGAGGGTTTTATTCTTGGGAGACAGTTTAGGCTCCGAGATGCTTCCCGAGAATGCCGGGGCTGTTGTTCCCATGGGCCATATTTGGAAATCCCAACCGTTTCTGCTTGGCCAAAAGCACCAGTTGATTTTAAGGGATGTTTTGTTTGTGTTATTGTGCAAGTTTCTGGCCCCTGATGGTCTTGAAAGGAAAAAAAAAAAAAAGAAACTCATTCCCAGCTCACAAGACATTTGTACTAATTAAACAGCAGGGAATTTGCTTCACTTCACCACAGGTTTGGTTTTTAGGCTTCTGTCAGGCTTTTTGCACACAGATTTCTACAAACCTCATCAATATGGATGGTAGATGTCATAGAAAGTTGGGAGGGTTTTTCCTCTTGACATTGGTGGGTTACAGACTGAACATTAGGGATGTATTCCCACTACCCAGTCCCATTTCCTGCTGTTCCAGATCCCCTCCCTTGCCTCTGCAGGAAGGAGGCTCCTCAGTTTATTAGGGGGTGATTTATGCCAGGAGCCTGTCCAAAGTCCTTTGTGCTGCTGCCTCTCCCTGGATATAGAGTAGAGGGATTTTGGGAGAACTGCATTCCAGCCAAGACAGCGAGAAGGATACACAACCTCCCCTGGGTACCATACCACAACTGAAAGTCTTACTACTTTTATTGTTAAATTCTGGAGCCACTGGTGAACTTGGGAAATCCCCCTTTTCCCTAGGGAAGCACAGCAGTCCCTGGAATGCCACCAACAGATTGCCCTTCTGTGATTAACCTCTGCTGCCAGCAGAACAGGCTGGGTGCCATGACAAGAGAACCCTCTGGATTGTAATAGATGCCCTGGTGTTACTTGCAGTGTTGGGACCACAGGGGCAAAGCTCCTGCTCCCCCCAGTTAGGAGCAAGGACTAAATCCCTAAGCTCACATCCAGGAAAGCACTTGCTTCTTGCTCCAGCAAGGTCTCTGATTTCGACCACAAATTCCACTCCTTCATCCAAGAGATTCTCCCTGAAAGCCCCCCCTCTTTCCAAGGAATAGGAGGATTTTTTCTCTCCCCTTCCTATGTAAAACCACACAGTCAACAAAATCTTTTCCAGCGCTAATCCTCAGCTATGCAGGAGGACTCCTCCGGCCCCGCGATAGCAGGGGAGAGACAGATGTTCAGCAGATAATTAGTGCAGTTGTGCAGCGCCTTCCTGCTCGAAGCCTGGATGCCAGAGCCTCCAAGTAAGTTGCTGTGTGTCTGCCTGCCTTGCTTTGTGCTGCAAGAACACCAGCACCAATGGGACTTGCTGCTTTAGGAGAGACCATGCTTCCCAGAAAAATCCTCTCTCACCCCAGTTCCCAGAGCCATTTCTCCCCCGTTGTCCATTAAAGCATCACTGAGCTTCTCCAACGTCTTTTCCCTATGGGTTATCCCCCAAAGAGGTACTCATTTTTCCCTTTTGGAAGGTTTCTGATATCAAGGTTAAATTTTAGGACAGAACCAGCTCCTTCCCACTGAGGATAGCAGCACTGAATGCAAAGGGAAGTGACAATTTCAGCACAGGGCAGGGAAAACACCAACGGTTTCTGGAGGTTTCATTTCTTAATTTCCATTTTTGAGTTGTTTTCAGAAGCAGCCAGAAATTACATAGGCTGATTTTGGTTGAAAACCTGGGAAGAGGAGTCCTGACTCTTGTTTGACAAATGGCATGAATTTGGGTTGCAAATCCCTTGCAGAAACTGGGCTTTCTAGGAACCGGTGTCTCCTTTTTATGTTTTTCCATGGTGATCCTGAGATCCATCATCATCTTAATTGTTTCCTAGTAATCAGTTTGTGTGAGTGTAGTGCAGCTGGGGAGTGTGACACAAGCCTGTCCTCATGGTGGGACTCCTAGACCAATATCTAGGGATACCTGTAAGAAGCTGGCAGCCACGGGAGTCAGAGGTTCCCACAAGTGTTAGAAGTGCTGTATCTTCCTACATAAGAGGTCTTAATGGTTGAACTCAATGAGGTGAAACGTTTTTTCCAACTTTAGATGTTCTATGATTCTTGCTTCATGTGGCTCATTTTCCCCTGACTGGGAGGGAGTGGAAATGGGCGAAGTTATTCCAGTTTCCCAGGGCAGCAGCCCCACCCCCTGAGGATGAGCAGTTGCATCCCTTCTGGTGTAAAGAAGACCTACCCAAATTTCCTCTGTAGCATTCCCCAGCTGCCTCTCCCTCCTGGACTCCGTTTCATCTCAGACTAGAATATTTTGCAGAGTTCCTGCCCCCCTGATAGCTGCTCCCCAGGTAAAGTGCCTACGGTAGCTCATCATGAGTCTGATGAGAGCTGTCAGCTCATTGCACCCACACAAAGGCAGCCTGGCATAGGGAAGACCTACACCAGGGCACACTCTTTTAACATGCTCTTCAGCAAGTTTAGTGCTGTCTTTTAAATCTTCGTTGTTTGTACCGAAGCACTGCTTGCTTTCCTTGTGCTCGTAGGGTGAGGATGACCTGAGAGGAGGCTGGCCCTGTATGGCCACAGTAGTTGGAGCAATTTCAGGTTGGTGCATGGAATAGCAACTGGAGAGCCCAAAAGTGGAGCTAAATCATTTATCCTTCCTCTGTCCTCCTCTAGACAGCTTTGTAGCTTGCTCAGTATTCACCATGCAGCATGAACTGACTGTTCACAGTACCTAGTGCTGTAAGATTAGTCTTTTGGGATTTTTCTTGTTTAAAAAAAACCCTCTTTCAACAAAAAAAAAGGGCAACTTTTGATGCATGTCATTCCTCCCTTCTTGCATATGTTCATTTTTGATTCAAGCACACTGCTGAAACCTTTCTTCTCTCGCAGAGCAAAATCTCCTAGAAAAGAGCAGAGTCTGCTTGTGTGCATTTATTTTTACTGGATCTTGAAAGAATTTGTTACTTAAAAGGAGAGGGAAAAAAAGAGTCTGTTCCTGATTGAGACCACTGAGCAGTACTGTGATAGGACCAAAAATAATAAGGTAACAAGTAGCTCTAACCTCAGCTTAATTAACACATCGTTAAGATAGAGTGTGTGGAGAGGTAACAGCTCAGTGCCACTGTGCCTGGCACGATGCTCTTATGGGTGAACTGAGAGGTGTGGAGACCCAAGAAATGCATCTCAATTTACTTCTTATTTGAGTGTTTAGCCCCCAGTGTAACCTAAGTAATTTTTCCAGTGGAGACCTGCAACACTCATAGCAATTTTCAGGTACGAGTGGGAAGAAATGAGTATTGTGAGAAAGGGCAAGGTTTTGTGTGACGAGGGAAGGTTTGCTCAGAAGTGCAGGCAGGTCCAGATCTGGATCCTCGGCTGCTGAGAGCAGTCAGGAAAATGGGAGATGACTGAAAGCTTTTAGTGCCAGAGCAATTTGTTGACGTCTGAGGCAGATCGCTTTCTGATCTCATCTCCCCTTGTGCTGGGCTTGGAACCAGAAGGAGAGGTAAATGGGTCAAGATTCCCAGGGGGGCAGTGAGAAGGGCCAAAAAGCAGGCGTCCACAGGGGGAAAACAGTCGATTTGGCAGGTCTGGAGTTCATTGAGAAGTTATTGCTTTGGAAGGCACAGGAATATCTGTTGGGAGTCATAGAAGAGTTATTGGTGTTGGAAGTTATGATGTAGAATTATGGTGGAGGATATAGAGACCCTTATAGAAGCTCAGCAAACCTGTGAATCCATCTATCTAAGCACCCTCAATTCCCACTGAAATCCTCTTGGAACAATAATAATCATTTAACAAAGGAAATGGTTTTTGACCCAGACAACTAAATGCATTTCCGCTTAGTGCTTCCCAGCCCTCGCCTGATGCTCAGCCGTGTGTTGAGGTTGCCTGTTATTTTCCCAGACATCAAAGGCTTTGAAGGGAAAAAAAAAAATGCAACTGGGGAAAAATTGATCGTTTGCCATGAAAATCTACCCTGAAAAGAGCAGTCTGAAGAACAATTAGCCAGAGGTATGCAAACAAATTGCAAAGGAAAACATGGCTGGGGAGGATTCCCCTGGGAGAGGTGGTGCAGTGCCCTGCTGGTACAGGAGTGGTTAAGGAGGATGAGGGCATTGCAGTGACATTAATGT
Source organism: Sturnus vulgaris (assembly GCF_052056855.1). NCBI lineage: Eukaryota > Metazoa > Chordata > Aves > Passeriformes > Sturnidae > Sturnus > Sturnus vulgaris. The sequence continues at coordinate 73,449,780 of NC_142283.1, read as the reverse complement.
CTCCTTTAATCAGGTTTTGTTAGAATGGATGGTGGGGGGAGATCAACTCTAAAGGAGTGCTGTCAGGAGGGAATGGATGAAACCTGGGGCTTTGCTCTGCCTTTGGAATGCCAGAGGCTATCTAATATATCAAAAGCCCAAAGACCACCATGCCCTGGATGGAGGGACTGATCTGCTGCTACTGTCCCTCCTTCAGCTGGGAAACTGGGGCTCTGAAGTGCTTTTTTTTACTGCCTTTCCTGTAACAGGAGGTGATGGTACCCACACACGGCTGCCTCTGAACGCCTCTAGCATGGACACCTACCTGCACCAGCTCTCCTTCTATGAAGCCCTTTTGGGTGATGGATATTTAAAGCTAAATTATAATTGTGGGCCATGAAAACTCACTTTCTACCTGCAAACTGCAATATCTCTTCCTTGACAGTAGAGAGAAATAAATCCAGCCTTGTATAGTTCTGTCTGCAAAAGATACCGTGAGCATCTGGGAACGACCTGAGTCCTCCTGCAATGCCAGTGCCATGGGACCAAATGCAAGCACCAAGTTCATTTTGCCATTGCAATCTCATTCCTTTATTTTTTTGTGTGTATTTTGAAGTAAAGAACGATCGTTCTGAGGAGGGATCAATAGCCCAGCTGAGTGTTCAAGTTATTAACTCACAAACAAACAGTGTCAGGGCTGATGGGAGGAGGAAGAATGTCAATTTTCTTTGCAAACATTATTCGAGGAGCCATCAAGGAGTGTTTTATTTAGCAAACCAGGGCTATAGGAAACTGCTATTCTCTTGCTGGGAGAACAGATAGAGCTAAGGAATCAAATTATGTATCTGGTAAAGTGTCTCAGGGGGGCTTAACCTTCAGGCTGAGGGTCAGCCTGAAGGGACCAGTGGGGTAGGATGTCATGAGAGAAGGATTCTTCTCTTATCCGTGTGCCAGTCTGTCTTTGCTCCCTCCAGTGAAAAAGCTCTCTACTGAGGTGTCTCTCTCCTCTCCCTTCAATTCTGGGATGTTTGCCTTCACAGGCAAAGAACATGAACCTGTCCTGATTCTTTCCATAAGAGGAAAAAGAGACCTGTCCTGTTCAAGCCATCCTCCATTGGAAGTGGCTGATAAAAAATGGGGAATCACCCGCTCAGCACCTTTAGGGCTACCCACAGAGAAGAGTGTGTGTCTTATTCTCCTTTGAATCCTCATCCTCATCCTACACCATTCTCTTGCCTAGAATGGTGTACCAGTGTTTTACATCCCCTCTGACCATTTCAATCTCATTCCTTGTGCCCATAATAAAGAGTGGCAGAGGGCTGGAGGGCCAGACTGGCAGCTGGGGCTGTCCCAGTTCTTAGCAAACCAACCATGCATTAAAATCTTTGAAGTCCCAGCCCTTTTCCCCTTTTATGTCCCGTTTCAGCACTGACTCAGTATGTAAAATGTATTACCAAGGTCAGAGTGTATGCTTTGAAATCTCAGCTGCCACAGAGGAGGTGGCTTTGCAATACATGAAATGTAGTTGGTGTCTTGCCACATCCCAGACTTGCAATGTTCCATGCAATATGCTCTTGCCTGATGCTTAGGAAGTACATAGGGGAAAAAGCCTATATTTCATTGCCCTGCACTCAGGTTTGTCCTGCTGCTAAAAACAGAGAGGGTGAGGTAGGATTTCTCTAATGTTTTGGTGTGGATGTCTCTTATGGAAGTCTTTGCAGCTGGTGTGCTGAGCCCTTATCCTGCAAGGGCATCACTGTGACACTAAAGGGCACTGGGAGGGCTATAGCAGAGAAACCTTGGGGCTGCCTGCTCAGGTTTAATGTGTTCCCTGAAGAGCTTCCAAAATCTGGTGTTAATGTGGGGCAGAGCACATGACAGTGCCATTCCTCTGCCCTTTTCTGAAGGGCGAGTTAGGTACTGATTTTGGGAAGGCAGTGCTCTTCTCTGGCCCAGTGTGGGTGTGAGGGGTGAGAGGACTCCTGTCCATCTGAACCCCCTCACTTTGCACCACCGACATCACTGCTCTTCTTTCTGCTGGTAAAACCTTACAGGTAGCAGATCCTCAGGAAAAGAGAGCCTGATGTTTTCAGGGAGTGTGCAGCCACTTTGTCTTTGCAAGCTCATAACAATAGGATGGGAAAGAGTTTTTCTATTGCCGTGCAGCCATCTGACATTTAAGAAAAAAAAGTGCAGTTGAAGCAAACATCTTCTGCGGTGTGTTAGCTCAGCCCTGCATGATCTTGTTCTTGTGATGCCTCTGTTTCCATGATCCTGTGGGGTCTGTGACTATATTGGATAAACCCTTGCCCACTGAAAGAGGTCTGGCTGCAGTGGTGCATCACAGCCTGGGAGCTTTATTTCCCCAAAGAGCAGCCAGCCAGTTTTTGGGATTCATGATTGTACAGTCCTGATGCTTTCTTGGCAGAGGGGCCTGGTGCTGCTGGACCCAACCATTGTTCCTTTGCTTGCTGAAGCACATCTCTCAAGCTAGATTTTTAGGTCCTGGTGTTCCAGTTGCTGGAAGCAGCAGATGCCAAACCCAGTTGGCTGAACAATTGTTCCTTTATATACCCTTTGCTCACACATGTGTACATCACAGGCATGCTCCTGTGAGCATTGCAGTGTCTTACAGGCTGATGAAAACCCTTTTCCTCAATTAGAGGTGGAAAAAATAGTGAGGGGTGGCATTGGGTTCACATCCAGAGAACTTCTCCCAGTTCCGGTTTGCTGTGGAATATCATGCTGGGTTCCTGTGAGGAAGTGCATGAAGTGCCTTGCTGAGCATCAGTCATGTCCAGAAAGCAATTGTCTGCAGTGTTGCATTTCTCACCCAAAAAGCCCTTCTCTTCAAACACAGTTTGGTAGTGACTTTCTGCTTCACAGATGAGGTCTTCTGACTCATACACCAGCAGAGTTCAGGATGGAGAGGAGTGGTAGTTTGCAGGGCAGCAGAAGTTGTGTGAGGCAAAACAGCACAAGCTTTGCCCTTGGATGAAACAAGAAAATCTGGCCATAAAAATAAATGTTTTATTCCGCATACAGCAATTCCTTTAAAAAAAAATTAAAATGAATGAGCCCTTCATGTTTTTGCAGAGCTCTGGTCCCAATCAAATAGCTGGACTGGGAGAAGCATTAGAAAATGGGGGAACAATCTCATGTTAGTCCATTGGGAAAGTTAATAGACATTTTCCATCCCAGGCTTGTAGGATTCTGGGCTTTTTGCAATAGCTGTTTCACTTAAACCACAGCTCTGTGCATTGCCTTGCTCAAACTGACGGCTCCTTCCCCTCCAGCGGCCCCGCTTGTCTCATTAAAGCTCCCACCTTTCCGCTGCTCAACTGAAAATCAACAAAGGGAAATTTAGGCTGGATATCAGGAACAATTTCCTCAAGTTGACTGTGAAAACGCCTCCAGGGAGGAGCAGCGGAGGCTTCATTGCTTGCAGTGTTTAATGGGTTTCCCATTTAGGTGTGGGAGGGAGAGAAGCCTGTGCTCGGAGCCGGCCGGAGAGTGCTGGGCATCCCTGCCTGTGGGCAATGGTCTTTCCCTTCTTTTGATCATTTCCCTAGGGAGAAGCAGAGCAGGTGTTGCTGATTCTCCTTCCTTACTGCTCTCACCCCAATGCTTCAAGCACGTCAGTGCAGTGGATTTCCCCATTAATAACCCCTGAGATAACTCCCTGCCTGGGACAGCGACCGAGGCATATTCAACTTGAAACAGCATGTGCTCACTAGCTGTCCAAAAACTGATTTCAGGTGAGAGTAACCACACACGTGTGCTGGAAAAAGCAGGCGCCTTCCTTCGATGACTCACATTCTTTCAGCATCTCATCCTTGGCCCTGTGTTTGCTGGAATGGGGTTTCACTCAAAATTTTTCTGTCCCAGGTTGGCTTGGCCTGGCCCTTGCACGTGTTGAGTGTGTGGCTGCACTGCTGGGTACTGCTGCTCTGTTATTTATTGTATGAATGGGAAGGTGTTTTTCCAAAAGGAGTGTGGTGTCCTGCTCCATGCTCCATCACAGCGAGTGCACAGAGCACTACTGGGGCTCAGTCCTGGCATCACCACATTGCACCTGCTCTCCAGTCTCTAAGGAATAATCACTGGAGAGGGTCCCAAGGCATTCCCTTCCTAGAGAGGCTGGTTGTGGCATGTCACCATGTTGGAATTTAATTTCATGCTGAAACTAAAATTTTAAGCTAATTCTTTTAATTGGAAATGCTATGTCTTACACCAATCTTCCTTGACCAAACAAAGGAGCAGGGAGGATTGAGGAGCTGCTACTTTACTGAGGTCAGTCAGCTTGAATGGAGCAAACCATGTTTTCCTGGAGGGAATGCTTGAATTTTCATGGAGGATGCTTTGGGGCAGAGGAGGCCTGAAAAGGAGCAGGCAGGGGTAGGGCTGCCATTTCTGGCTGGTGGTGCAGGTCAAAAATGCTCACAGATGAGAGGTTCTGAATCAAAGTGAAGCAAACATCCTGAAGAGCAAAGCTCAGACGATGTGAGAGATGGGAAGAAGAGGCGACAATGAAGAAACAAAGCCTAAGGGGAATTAAATCCTCACTCAGACTCCTGCAGCATGTTGGAGGACTTCTTGAAGATCAGCGGTACATAGGAATGGAGAACCTAAGCATCCTATAAGGGTATTTGATCTTACCATGAATCACTTTCAGCCTGGAAGCCTGGTACATGGAAAAAGGCAAAGAAAGATCTCATAGTTTTAACATCCCATCGTATGGTTGCTGTTGCAGGAGCTTTGAAAGGAGACGAAACCACATTTGTGGTGTGAGAGGGAGATCAGAGTTCCCACAGTCCACGTTCCTCATGGTGCCATGTGAGTATCTTATGGATGCTCATGGGCATTCCCCTTGCAGGGACCTTGTCATACATATGACAAGGCCATACATATGATGGAGAGACAAACCCCAGGATTTCTGGAGACCACTGTTTCAGGGTGTTGGCAGGTAGTATCCCACAGTGATTTTTCTGGGTCACATGTCCTTCCTTTCCCACCCTCCCTCCACAGCTGGTGTTGAACAAATGCAGAGCAGGACATTTAATCCTTTCTTTGAATAATTTCATAACCTAAGGCTAAAGGCTACAGATGAGCATGGCCTGTGGGGGACAGGGAACAGTTGAAGGTCCTGGTCAGTGTGACAGGAGGTGGTGTCAGTGCAACAGCTGCCAGGCTGTTTTAAAGCAGAACCCTCTCTAGATAGCTTTTAAAAATGTACGTGATATCTCACAAAAACATGGTCGAGGTGTGGATTCCAGCTGTGCACTTCAGAGATTTCCGATCTTTTGTTTCCCGTGCATGAACCCAACGCACTAATCTGCAATTTGGGTCTGACTCTGCTCTTTGCTCCAGCCGTGGAGCTGTGCCGGGAAGTGGGACGCCACGTGTGACCCGCAAGGGCTCGGCAGAGAGCAAGCCAGGAGCAGCGAGGGGGAAGGGGAGCAGGTTGGGCTTGATTTCTATGGCTCAGCCTGCAGAATGCTGTCTTGCTGTGCAGGACGCTTCTGGGAGATGGAGCATCTCCTTGGATGCTCTTCTAAAGGCTATGGGTCCTTGCAGTAACATGCTGCCTTCACAGAAGAAGCACGGTGTCAGGGTTCTCCTGGCCTGCACCCACATCCCAGTTCTCTGAGGAGCCATTGCTTGGAGTCTTGCTTTTGGTGCAAAGATGTGCCGTGAGACTGCAGGCTTTGGACAGCATCCCATGAGGGTATTGTCACTAATATGAGTGCAAGGAGGCTCTGAGTAGGGGCAGAGTTGGTGCAGATCCCATTTTCCTTATGCAGAGGACCAGCAGGATGGGTGTACATCTCCAGGACTTTTCTCTATTAGCATTGTCCTTAGCCCCACCAAGATGGCCCTGGGCACAGGAACTTCATGGCCACTCCCATGGCATCACTGGGGAGACTTGTGAAACAGAATGAAGACCTGCAGCCCAGCACAGGAGCCAACACCAGCAGGATCCATGTCAAGCAGTCTGGAGCCAGAATGTACCCGGGCAGCTGGGAGCACAAACCTCAAGAGTTTCTTTGGAAGAGGAAGCCACAGAGATGTAACACAGGCAGGGCTGTTCCTGTAGCATTCTCTGGGCTGGGAGCAATTCTCTTTGGGAAGCCCAGATGCAGCCCTGCAGCCTTTCCCCAAACTTCCTTAATTTTGTCACTGACTCCAGCAACGTGAGGGTTTCCCTTGTGCCACGAATGCTTGTTTTGCAGTGCAAGTGACATTTGTTTCCTGCAATGACAACACTGCCCTTCGAGAGCCAGCTGAATTCTTGCTAATCCTCCCTTCCCTCGATTCACACATTTTTTCTTCGTTCTGCTCCTAGACCACGGCGCTTTGCTAAGCGTCGCAGTCAGCAGCAGGTAATTTAAGCACACATCTGCTTGCAATCTGGGAGGAAGGAGAGAGGCAGTTTGTCTTTGTTAGAAGCCTGGCCGTCATTGCTCTTTTCTTACCTGGTGGCACAAAGACTTTCCTGTGGCTCTGTGGGGGCCACGTGGGAACCAGGGGTCAGCTAGGATGGGGACAGGGGGCCTGGCTCTGATCCCTTGCCCAAGGGGATCTTTGGGCATGTCCAGCCAGGGTTGATGTGCTGCATGACCCAACTTGAGTGCTGATATCTGCCAAGTTTGGCTTCCTCACCTCTATTCCCTTAGGTCTCCTTCTTGTGTCTGCTGGACTTTCAGCCTTGTCCACTGAAGGCTTGCTGTCCTGCTGGTTGATGGCAGCCAGGTTTGATAAATAGAGAAAGCCACTGGAGGCAGTGCCCAGACCCATGCCCTTATTTCAGGAAAACTCTGAGGTTTTGGTCCCATCTCTATGGATAAGACAGGGAACACCAAATTCACAGGAGGAGGTTGGAGATATTGCTGGGGGTGTGGGGGGATTAAATAGCATAAGCCTGTAGGAAACCAAGGCTTGTCTCCTTCCAGTGCTTCAGGGCAAACCTATTTCAGCATATTCTCCATCCCATATTGCAATTCCCTTTCTTGGGTTTCCTCTTAATACACCAAGCTGCGTGGTTTATTTTTGGAGCTGCCCACTCTCCACTGGCAGTACAGACATGCCAGAGCATTTATGTGTCAGAGAGGGCTGAGGGTCTGGAAATCAGGAGGTAACTGCTGATTTTCCTGGGGAAATGAGGACATTCCCCTATGTTTTTCCAAGGAGATGTAGGAGTGGAGCGGTGCTGAGATGCTACTATGAGAGATTTGGGCTGTGGAAGAATGCCGCAACTCTGAAACACACCTTATGCACCCCTTGTAGCCTCCTCCTTTCCTGTTCCAGTGCCTGTGACTAGTTTTTAAATGCACCAAAGTCTTTCTTCATGTTTTGCAAAGTTTAGACTGCTTGCCTTTTCTCTCGGTGTCCCAAAACAGCTGTTGAATGAAAGGCAATCTTTTTCTGATATTCAATACCATAAGGAGGAGTGATTTGAAAATGTGTTGATTCCTTGGACTGTGGGAAAAAGACCTGTACTGCTGGCAAAACTGGGCTAAAAAGTAATGTGGGTTTTTTCAGGGTGTTTTTTTTTTCTTTTCTTTTTTTTCAATAGGTTCATGGAAAAACAACTCATATTTCTTCATTGCTTTGAATTTTCCCTGGAGGATTCTAAGGGGCTGAAGTCTTGTATTTCTATACACTTGTTTGCAGAAATGGCAAAATGCAGTGGATTCACACAAAAGCCTCAGATTTGGCAGTATTGGAAAAGGGGGATCTGCATAATGCCCCAAAGCATCATTCCTACAGCCCACAAAAGCCAGACATCCCAAGGGGAGCCCAATGCCAAAATTAGCTGAATTCATAACCACATCAGTGGGGTGAAGTGGCTGGTGCCAAAGGAGCTGTGCCTCCTGGCCCTTGCTTTGACACAGATGTTTTGTGTCACACTTGGGTCCATTGGCAGCAGTGTCGGGGCTTTCCAAGCCTTGTGCCTTCAGGGCATCCATGGGGGAATTGCTCCCACCGTCAGGCTCTATCCTGCTGGCTAAGTGTGAGGTGAGAGGCTGATACCCAGGCTTGATCCAGATGCTGCGCTGCCGGCTGTGCGTGGGCTTTCCTCCACCCGGACAGCAGCCTCAGGTCCTCTGAAGATTGCATGTTTGAGATATGTGTAATATTAGTCCACGTAAATCACATCAAGCCCGTAGTTTCCAGCACTGCTGGCTTGGGCTCTTGCAGACTGGCTCGCTGTCACTCAGCCACGGGCCGTCTAGGTTAGCTTAATGAGGAAGCCAGACTAAGATGAAATAATTAATGCAGCTGTAGGAGTCTTTGGGGAATTAGGGAGCTGGCCCAAATCTTCCTCCCCAACCAAAGCACTCCAGGCCTTTGTGAAGGTTCGGAAATTCTCCATTTCCACTGGGTGCTGAAGGTGGGTCTGTGGTCCTTCCAACCCAGGATGCTCCCGGGAGCTCTCTGAATCAGCTGCATAGGCATAGAGATCTGGACTGGCTTCAGGGCAGCAGCTGGGCTGGGACTGTGAGCAGGGAGCATTGTGGGGGGTCACGGGTGTTTTGGGAGGGTCAAACTCCCCTGAGAAGAGTGAGGAGAATCATGCCAGGCTCTGGAGGATGCTCTGTGGTTGGGATGCTCTTGTTGGCTCCAAGAATGGGGAGATGAGCCGGAGACCTCTCACTCAGGGCTTTCCCTGCTGCACCAGTGGAAATGGGCACTGACAAGGGGAGGCACCCAATCCAGCTGTGATCCTGCTGCTCAGCACGAGCCCAAATTAAAGAAGGTTTATTTAGTAAACCCATTCCAGGATAAAGCTTTTGATTTATAGGCACCCTGATAGCGCTCCAAGGAGAACTTGTACAACTTTAACTGCATTTTCTCAGCATCACACCAGCCCAATAAAAGAGAGTTCATATGCGCTGCACAAATTCTCACTTCCAATATAAAAAAGGTTTTATGAGACTGGAAGTCTCACTGGCTCTGCGGGGCCGGGTGTATTGGCGGATACTCCGCATGACAGACCCTTGATTCCTCTTTGAGTTGTCAGACTTCAGTAGCATTTACAGCTATTTAGCTATCAAATTTTATGTGCAGCTCCGAGAGAAATGTGTCTTTTAAATACTGCTCTGTCTCATAAACAGCAGTCTGTTAAACCATGTCAATGGTACAAGCAGTTTGTGGAGTCCTACAATGCAATCGCCTTCAGGTCCGCTCGTTACCTGGGCAGCAAATTGCTGAACAAGTCACCAAGTTAATTTCTTGAGCCAGTTGTCTTGGCTGGGGATCAGCTTGCCAAGCAAAACCTGGTAATAACCGTGCTCTAACAGCCCATATTTGGGTCATGTTTTAGGTAGAGTCTCACTTGCTCGGTGCTCGCTCAGACAAGGATCTGGTGTTAGTCATCTGCACTATGGTTATATCAAGAAGCCATCAGCAAGTTCACATCCCTGATTTTCCAACCCAAGACTTTGAAGCTCAGGATCCTCTCATTTCAACAGAAAGACCTTTTGGTCTTCTCTTTGGTCCTCCTCCTCAGAGAAGGAGCTGGAGGCAGGATATTTCCAGGGTGCTGTCCTTGGCCTTGGCCATAACAAAATCCCTTCACTGCCCCTTCAAATTTTCCCTGGAACATCCCTTTCCTGTTGCTTTTCCCCTCTGTGCTTTTCTCAGCCATGCTTCAGGGGAACAGTGTGTACCACAGTACATTTCCACTCTATTTATTTGGTGACCCAAGCTGAGCCTGCTTCTGTCAGATGAGGAACAGAAGCTTTTTTGCCCCTTTTACTGATAGTGCAATCACGCCAGCTCCAGCACTGGGATATAATTTATGTACGCTGCAACAGGTCGGAGCTGAGCCAAACGTGAGCTTTCAGACTCTTTTATTTCATTCTTCACTTTATTTTCTTAATTTATATTATTATTTTAGCATAAACTGGTAACTTTACATGTATGTTTTTGAGCTTGCACCTCTTGGAAGGTGCAGACGGTGCAGAGGGCCCAGGCTTTGGGTGCCTTCACCCCAAGGCATGAGGTAACGAGCATTTGGATGCCTAATTGCTGCTGTGCGCTGCAGACTGGGAGGTTTGCTCTCCCATCGCTGCTGTTTCCGTGTGCAATGAGCCGGGGGAACGGCGAGGAAAAATATATATATATATCTATGTGCGTGTGCAGCATGGTTATTTTCAAGTATGAAATTGCACCTGCAAAAATAGAAGCCAGGAAAAGGACTGGCAAGCAGCTTGGATCTGGGAGGCGCCATGCGTGCGGAGCAGAGATGGAGACGGCGTCTGCGAGTTCCTTTCCCATGCTCGCGACGCCTGATAGTTTTAGCGGACATTGCTTTTCCTCCCGCTTGCATTTCAATTAATCATCTGCTTGTCAGCGCTCTTCTCCCCAGCTCCCCTCCCCGCCGAGTCCCGGGGAGCGCTGCGCACACATGCAAAGCGCCCATGCACGCAGGCTGCGTGCTGACGGGCCTGGCCGCTCATTAATCACTTGCTGGTGTCATGCGAGGCGGTCCCTGCAGAAGGAAGTTTGGAAAAGGGACAGACAGCCATCTCCTTGGTCTCCACTTCGTCAATGGGGTTGAGCTGAGCGCAGGATCTGGCCCTGACACACTGCAGTCCCGTGGTCTCCGTGCGTCTCCGTGCTCTATGTCCCGCTCCAGGCAGAGAGCTCGTCAGATATGTTCACCCAGATTTTGCTTTCCAGTATTTGAAACAAGCACTGAGCAGGTCCATCCCCCTCAGAATTTGTGGGAGACTTCATAATATTTCATTTTTCTTGGCAATGGCATGCTCATCTATCCAACCAGGTAAGAAATAGCTAGGGAAAGCTCTAGTCCAGAGTCCTGCCCCAGGCAGGGTGAATACTGAGTGTGGACCAGTTTACTTTGCCTATTTGGGCTTTGAAAACCTCCAGGCTTAGGTCCTACAACCTGTCTGGGCTCATCTTCCAGCAGGTGACTGTCATGAGACTCTGCCCGAACCTCTCCTCTTGCAGCTCTTGCATCTCATGCCTGTTGTCTCTCATCTTCCCGCCATGGAGGAAACAGCCTGTCTCCATCATCTCAGTAATCTCGAGGTAGTTGCTGTCAGGTTTCTGTTAAATCCTTCCAAAACCATCACTTTTTACAGGCTGTGCAAGCCCTGTTTTCTCAACCTGTCTTCATCCCTGTGTGCCTCAGCCTCATCACCACCCTTTGTTGACTTGCTGGAGGTCAGCATTGCCAGTCTTGTACCAGAGCTCCAAAACTTGGCACAATGCTCCAGATGTGGTTTAAGGAGGCTTTTTATTCCATTTAATTTTTTTCCCATAGTGAATCTTACAGACCCTGCCTAGGCATACACTTGGCATCAAATTTCCCCTTTCCCATCGGGAAAGCTCGCCAAAAAAATATGGAAATCAATAAAGTCTGTGTGTGTATGTGTGCACGCTAGTGTGCCCACTTATTTAGGCATGATTCCTGTTTTGAAGATTCAGTAGATTTTTTTTAATTAATTCTTTTCACAAGTGTCTCTGAGAACTACAGTTTGAGCCCTGCACAAAGGTGCTGCTCTGCTCAGAGGCTCCTCTGCAACCCCAGCAGGAGCTGTGCCGTGTTCCTGAGCTGTCTTTGACTTGGCTTGCACGGAGGTAGTGGGATCAGATGGTTTCTTTTCCTATCCCCTCTCCTTGCCCAGGGTTTCTCCTAATTAGTTCTCTGAGTTTTTTTCTGCCAGGAAGAAGCTTTTTTTGGGGCCAGTCAGAATTGCTCCAGCAAGGCTGGTACACTCTGTGCTGGGAGGTGCTGGAGCTGTAGAGAGCAGATTGATAGGAATGAGGGGTGCAGTCAGAGCTGAAGAAGGGGAGCACATATGCTTTAGGAAAGGTTCAAGAAGGTTCGGATCCAGGCAGGCTGCAGAGCAGGAGGCAGACGTAGGGGCTTACAGAAGGAGGGGGACTCAAGGGGAGGAAGGGAGCATTTGCTGGAGGTGAGCATCACAGTGAGAGGGTGAGAAGATGTTCAGTGTGAGCTTGGCTCCTTCCAGAAGAGCTCATTGGCGTGCTGCAGAAAAGCCAGTGCTGCTGAGACAGAAGCTGAGGGTGAAAGGGAGGGAGCCAGCAGCACTGGGGGGAGATGAGGGACCAAGCAAACCATGGCAGTCATCCCCTTGCTGGGTCAGGCTCTGCTCTGTGGCCGCAGTGAATATTTCCAGACTTCCTGAGTTTTGCAGGAGGGCATTAGCTAACGGATATACCCAGTGGCAAGTCCAGGGTGAGCCAGCTCCACGTCCCTGTGGAGTGGAGAGCTGGGATGTGAACTGAAACCTCTTGCTGTGCCAGGGAAGTAGAAGTCAGGCTCCCACTCTCCATCCAGGCAGCACCAGAATGGGATCAAGCAACCGGAAAGCAGCAAAACCAGGGGCAGAAATCTGTTTCTCTGCATTTGCTGCTCATCTGTGGCTCTACCCTGTGGTGAGCTCAGTGAGCTGATGAGTACGAGCAGACCGGACTCTGGCTCAGTTTATCCTTTGTTCTGCCATTGACAAATATTCGGGGATTGAAGTGAAATACTGTATTTTTCTCTTCCAAAGGAAAAGAAAAAAAAAAAAAAAAAGAAGCCCCAGAAACCAGAAGGGAAAGGAAAGAGCCCCTTTTGCATGCTGCACCGGCGAACCCTTGTCATCCTGTAGCAGGAGGCCAGCACACATGAATATTCCTGTGCAATATGCGCAAGTGATGAGCCCCATATGCAGGCCTTGGGAGAAATTAAATGTTTTCTACGGCATTTTCCAAAAAGCCTTTCTATCAAAGTGCTTGGTCGAGAGCCAAAAACGCCCCAGCTTTCATGGCCCCAGCTGGTTGACACTTTTTTATTATTTTATTTTTAAATGCTGATGAATATTTTCTAATTAAAAAACAAGCCCTCCCCTAAACTGAGTCTTGCCCCAGTGGATGGAGTGGAGCCAGAGGCTGGGAGGGGGGTTGGAGGCCACGGGGGACTCCATGGCTGCTCTTGGCTGATGGTTTTCTCTTCTTTCAGTGCTGGAGCTTGCAGGAAGGGTCCTGAGACAAAAGGCACACGTGGTTCACATCTGCCCTGCCATGCCTGGTGTAAGGCAGCCTGCCAGGCAGTGGTGGCACCCTGGTTCCTGCCTGCTGCCTGGCCCCTGAGAGAGGGGAGGAATGAGTGCAGGCTCCAGGCAGGAGATCTGAAGCACACCAACCTCCTGGAGTGGAGATCACTGGGCTGCAGCTAGGCAAGGGGATTTCCAAGTCAAATTTGGTACTGCAAAGGCTGTCCTTCATGTACTGGCTGCTTTGCCTGCAAAGGTGTGAAGGAGCAAATCCATGGTGTAATTTCAGGGATAGAAGAGATTTTAGGGGCGGCTGCTGGAGGGAGAGGAAGAAGAGGCAGATGCACAGGATGAGACATGATGCTGGCTCTTGTCTTGAGCTCAGGATCAAAAAGTCCTGTTGGTTTTAAAGCATGTGAACATGGTGCAGATTTGGAGAGGGGCTGACCTATCACATAAAAGGGAGATTGGCACTGGTTCTGTGGACTGGAAGGACAGGAGAGCCCAGAGAGCCTGGCTGCTGGGGCAGGGTGATTGTGCAGGGAGTGTGGGGCCAAGCAGGAGAAGTATCAAGCGCTCCTCTGCTCACTCCTGGAGTCTGGTAGCATGGACACCTCCGGACTCACAGCCCCTAGAATTGCCCTAGGATGAATAAAGACCCAGATCTGTGCTCCTTGGATGTGAGTCTTCATGGCAGATCACACAGGCCACTGAATTCATGTTTCCTGTTTGGCTTTGAGGGCTTACTAGTGGGAAATGTATCTTGCTGCAGGAATACTGGCAGCAGCTGCCCTCATCTCCAGCCTCCTTTGTGACAGCCAAATGGCTTGAGAGTGGGAGCTCACAGACCAAAGCTCAGGGGACAGAGAAAAAGGCTTCTGGGATCTTGCAAAGTGGGGCTTCTCCCAGCTGAGTTGTTTTTCTCCTACATGGCAAGGTTGGCTTCAGACTGCTTCCAGTGTAGGTAGGTAGGAAGGTGATGGCATGTCCACGTTGGATGCTGTATCCCATAAAGAATAGGAAAGAAAAAAATAAAGAAGGGAACTGAGCAGTCTGACATCACTAAATCAGTTCTGGAGCTTGGTACCAAAGTCTTCCCTCCCTTGCAGGGCTGAAAACAAATAGGGTTTTAATCCAACATTTTATTTATTGAGTATTCATTTAATTCTGCTGACTTTGCATGGAAAGAAGCTTCCTCCAAGCGTACATCTTCTTGGCTTTCTTTTTTTGGAAAGAGGCTGAGACCCAAATACAGTCCCACACCTTGCCTCACCTGCCAGTGGCAACACACAGTGATGCTGAGCTTGCCAGAGCCATGCTTGGAGGGAATCCTTATTTCTAAAAGGGTGTTTTGTTTCCCCCATCACTGCCAAGCACACCACCCCATTCCAGCACGGGTATCAGTGGACAATCACTCCAATCCTCTTCTCTGTCCTACGGGAGCTGCTTCCCTGATGTCAGACAGGGAATACCCCTAATAAACATGCTCATTTAAGAGCTGTTAAAGCACAGGGGCAGCGGGAGGTCACAGTCAGCACAAACAGATGGTGTTTTGTCCTTGATAATTAAACTTCCCTGTAGTTTTGGGTGAGATACTTTCTAGACTTTTATTTCAGCACAGCTGCCTCCACCCAACTCCATTTCTCCCTCCTCATCCTCTGCTTGCCCTCATCAAACACTGTCTGTGAGGTCCGGGGCAGCATCCCAGGAAGGTCGAGGGTCCCCAGGGGTTTTCAGAGGGGCTGCTGAGGACCCCTTGTTCTCACCCCACATACTCTGCTGGCTCCAGGCTCTGGCAGTCAGAGCCCCTCACAGAGGCAGCAGTTGGAGGCCGGGAGAGGAGCGCCAGCCTGGGGCTTTGGGGTGTCCCCAGCCCTTTTCAGCAATGCTGCTTCTGCCTCTCATGGCTGCTTTTCGCCTTCCACCAGCTGCATCCAGGTAATGCTAAGCTGACAGGAGGCAGGGAAGCAGGGGCCAGTGAGGTCCTTCTGCAAACTGAGGCAACAGTGGCGCCAAGGCAGCTGCTGGCACAGGGTGAGGCTTGGCTATGAGTAGGGCCACTGAGGGGTCAGAGCAAAAGGAGGTCAATTCCTACCCCCTGCTATCCCAGGAGGGCATTTGCAAGCAGAAGAGGGCAGGCACATGGCTCCAGTCCCACTGCCAGCCATAGGCTCAGTTCTGGGGCAGACCCCTGTGTCTACCAAAGAGGCAAATCCAGCATCACTGGAGCCATCATGGGCTGCTTTCACTGAAGGGTGGGATTAGCTCCTCCCTTCAACGCCACCCTGTCTCTTGTCATCAGGGCATTACAGAGAATCCACATGCCTCAGTTTTCCTCTTCAGTTGCCCACTTCAAAGACTGGGTGCTGCTGTGAGATATGGACACAGACCCCAAAAGGTCTGCTGAGCACAGGACATGCTGGGCACCTGTGGAACCACAAGAGGTGAGTGTAGTGATGGAACTGGATGGAACTGGGTGAAGCAATGACCAGCAAACCCTATCTGTCTGCAGAATAGGCAGAGTTCCTCTCCAGCCTTCTTTTTCCTGCCTAGGTTTTGAGCAGTATTCTTGCAGTGAGGAGGGAGGCACGAGGCAGCCCATATGCAGGTGGAGGACAGATGTCCTCACTGTCACATCTATCCTGCCTGCCTGCAGTGGCCTGTGTCCCCACAGCAGCTTGTGGACCAGTGACCCCAGGATAATTGGTGGTCTGAAGGCATTAGAGGCAGTGGGGGCACACAGTTCCCAGCATCCTGAGCCTCTGTCTGCCTCCAACAGTGTTTGCTGCTCTCCCTGGGCCTTGGAAGCTGCCTGGCTCCTGCCTACCCCATCCTCCTGCCAACTTGTACTGCAGGCATAGAGGAGAGATGAAGCAAAGCAACACAAGCCATAGTCACCATCCCTGGAGATATTTAAAAGACATGTAAATATGGCACTTAGGAACAGGGTTTAGTGATGGACTTGGCAGTGTTAGGTTTACAGTTGGACTTGATGAGGTTTTTGTCCAACCTAAATGATTGATTTTATGATTCCATGATCCTGAGGCATCTCTGGGGAGGCAGCATCAGAGTCACTGGAGTGGCTTCCTCTGTGCCAACAGCTTAAAAAAAAAAAAGAAAGCCCAAGCCAAAAGCCAAGCTAAAATTAAAATGCCTGAGAAGCTCTGTACAACTGGGTGTTCCATTGGTTACTCTCCCAGTACTGCTAAGCCAATATCTCCTTCCCTCCGTGGACAAGACATCTGCCAAGATCTCTTCCAGCACTCCTCAGTCCAATCCTGCTCGTGTCCCTGAGCCCCTGTAACACAACTTCAGGCTCTCATCCTCTTTTAGCTCTCTCTCAGCATGCTGGCAAAAAGCAAACCTGCCCTGCTGTTTGAGCAGCAGTGCTGTGGCTCAGTCCTTGGATACCTGTCTTGATTCAGGAATGAGCTGTAGCTCTCCCTGTCTTGGGGACATCACCACCAGGAGGTTTACTGGGACCAAGCCAGCATGATCCTGCCTGTGCTAGAGGAAAAGGATCCTGCAGGGTGCCAGCAGCATGGCTGGGGTCACAGCTGGCAGTTTTGCCCTGCTTGCCCCTGCATTTCCACAGCAGCACTGTGCTCTTCACCTCACATTACCCCAGTGCCAGTGAGCTCAGTGAGCACAGAGCCCACACTGTGCCCAGCACCTTGCCTGGGTGCTGCAGAGAACAACCCTCCAGAGAAGCAAGATTGGGCTAGTAAGAGAGGCAGTCTCCATGTTTCAAGCAGAATAAGGTTTCTGTGGAACCTGTGTCTGCAGGTGCTATTGGGGGGGATGGTAAAGCAGCTGTGGCCAGACATGCCCCAAAATCTCTCCTAGCAGTGACCACAGGAAACATCGTGCTCCTCTATGCCATGTCTGCTCTGTCATGGGCATCCAGCTGGTAGAAGTCTGTCTGGACAAGCCCTGTCTGTCCTCCTTCTCCTCTTTGTTTTGCTCAGGATGGCACATCACTATGCCACAGTCCAAATTTTAATACTAGGCTGCTTTTCTCTGCCGTGGTGCTTTGGATTTCATAAAACAGCCTCACTAGAGAGTCTCCCCAAGACAGGGTTGTGAGTAAAATCCTTGGGGGACTGAAGGACAATGGAGCCCCACAGACAAAAATAAGAAAGGTTGCCAGCATTTGCCTGGAAAGCACAAACCAAACCTGGCATGAGACAGCAGGACCTTCCTAAAGTATTTGGGGTTGTTTCCTCAGTGTATGGGAGTTTGGTTTTGATTTTGTGGAGTTGTTTTGGTTTTATTCCGCATCATTAATTTTCTGCTTTTGTGGGTGGAGGCTGGAAATCAAAGTGCCAAAAATCAGCGTGACACCAAGAGCTCCATCCCACAGGAACCACAGCCTGGGGACTCCATATGAGCAGGAACTGCTCCCAAGTATGCCCATCTTAAGTGATTTATCCGGTTTCCGGAGAGGAGCACTGGGAAGCACCTGAACCACAAACATTTCCCATCTCCAATCTCTGTCCCTTCTCTGTCTGAGCTCTTCTGTCTGTCCCTGACATGGCACTATCAATGGAAAAACACTGCCCAAGACCTCATTCGAACAGAGGCTCCAGATAAAAAGTGCTGGTTCTGGCAGTTCATTAATAGAAGCAAAGATCCAATTGATTCCTGCAATCTCTCTCTGCAGGGAGCCAGGGAATGCTCAGTGCAGAGACAAGCTGAGTAAAAAGAGAGGGAAAATTTCATTTTCCATTGTTAGTCTGAGCTTTCCTCCATCTCAGAGGCTGCCTGGGTGGGGCTGTGGGCTGTGGAGGAGTGGGGCTTGGGTATGGCAACTCATCTGAGCTTCCTGCCCAGGTGGCACTGGTGTCTCTGGGGAATAGTCCTGGGACAATGTTGCTCCTCTGCCATGGGGATTCAAGCCCCTCCTGCCCTTCTGTGCTTCCCGACAGTGCTGGTGTTGAATACATGTGATGCTTATTAGTATGCTGTTCCTTGTGTTGGCTTTTATCACTGCTGGAGCAGACAGCTGGTCTTGGACTGCTGCCTTCCACTTGAAGAAAAGCTGGTTGACATGGTGGGAGTTGTGAGGACAGGTATGGGCCATGGGAAACATCCCCCTTCAAGGCTCCAAGTGGGAACAGGGAATGGGCACCAGCAGGCAGCAGCCTGTGCAGCAGCATTGCCCCACAATGGGCATGGGACCAGGGGCTGTTGCTGGGCAGGGTCACTGGAGAGGTTCCCATCGACTGTACCTGTCCCATGCTCTGCTGACATCATGCTCCTGTCTGTCCTCAGGCCATAGCCTGAGAGAGATCATAACACCCCAGTGTGTCCCAGGGGTAGATTGCATTGTCCTGATGCTTTCAGGCACCAATTTAAAGAGCTGCAAAGTGGGGTTTGAGAGGAGAGAGCCCACCTTGCTCCTGGAGCAAGAATCCCCCAGCCTCTGGAGCTGCAGGGTGACAACCTCCTCCTGAGACTCTCAGGAGCCGTGTAGTCATTCTATAGCTCCCTGCTCCAGTGGGAATGTCACCATGCTCCACAGAAAGCAAGAAATTATCTGTCCTGGGAGCCGACTTGCCAGTCTGGGAGATTCTCTAACAGCCTGAGAATTTTCATGGGTTGTTCCTCCCCAGACTATCCCAGCTACCCCTGGAGCTCTGAAAAGTAGCTCTCATTTAATCTGGGCTGATGCTCTCTCCCAAAGAGCTGCTTTCTTCAGCCCCATGGATGTGGGGAGCAGCTTTGGTCACTGCTTTTCACACTGAGACAACTTGCCAGTGGCATCTAGGGAAGAAGGAACTGATGGTTGCTTCACCAAGTATGTTGGAACTAAGAACTCTGCAATTCCACAGCCGCCTTCAGGGGCACACCTTCAACCAAAGCAGCTGGGAAGGTTTGTGAGGACCATCCTTCCACCATTTGCCCATCTCCTAGACCACAAGGGCAGGAAGGTCTGCACTATCATCCAGGGGTCCAGCAGTGCTCACTGGGATGGCAGAGGCAGAGTGATAAAGGAGCTCTGCTGTGGGGTGCTCCTTCCTCCAGGGTATCCTCTGCCTTGCGGTTTTCACTTCATTACCAGAAAGAGAGGAGGTGGAGGGAAGAAAGTCACAGTCCATGAGAGCCAAAAGTGAATTTATTTAACTGGCCCCAGTCATCCCCGTGGCACTCATGGTCTGGGGGAGCAGTGCTAATTGCTCTGTTGACAGTGGGGGTTTAAATTATATTTTCAAGCAGTGGGGATTCTGCCTCTGCAGATAAGGCTTTCTGATAGCACATATGAAGGAGATGATAAAGTGCCTCTTTTCTCTCTTCCTCTTAGGCAGCAAAGACGAGTTTAGTGCTGACAGGGCACTGTAAGGCCAGAAGGCTTTAGGGCTGTTAGCAAGAGTTTGACATTAAGTGACAACTATTTTTTCCTCTCCTTTCCCTCTCCTTGCTGCCAGTGATGATCAGAAAGGAGACAGCATTCAGTGCTTTCAGGTGCCCAAGTACTGCTGCCCACATGTGGTGCAAACCCTGGGAACCCAGGGCTGGAGGATGTCCTGCCCATTTCAGAGCTTCACTGCTCATACCAGCATCACACCCTGCCCGTGGGGCAGCACCCTGGATCCCTGGGGCTGGGGGAAGCTGTGTGAGCATCTCTGGCCAAGGCCTAGGCTGAGGAACCGAGAGTGGCTTTGGTAAGGGTGTTGTTTCTCCTTCAGTAGCACTGACGCCCAGGAGGTTCCTGCTGTGAGTGCAGGGACATTGTGATGTTTACAGCTGGCACTACAGGCATAGTACCACACCTCGGGAAGCAGCAGACTGTGACCTGGCCTGCAGGACAGGTGGGCTGCAGTACCAGCAGTCAGCATCTGCACTCCAGGTGTTCGGTACCACCTTATAGCCAGCGCCTGTGGTGCAGGTATGTGGTACCACCTACACCGACTGTCTGTGGTACTGGTGGTACCCAAGCACATACTCCTCGTTTCTGCAGTGCAGGTGAACTGTAGCAGCTACAGTCCTGTTCTGCAGCACAGGTGTCCATCCACAGTCCGCTCTCCAGAACAGGTGTCCATCCACAGCCTGTTCTGCACCGCAGGTGTCCATCCACAACCCGTGTGTGCAGCACAGGTGTCCATCCACAGACCGTGTCTGCAGCAGAGATTGTACCACAGCATCGACAGTCACTGTGGGCAGTGCAGTCACACTGTGGGCACCTGAAGGACAGGTGCTGCAAAGCTCCTTTGGAAGGCTCAGGGCAGGAGCCTTGAGGGAGGGGAAAGAAATTACTAAATAGAGTTTATTTTCCCCCAGTTCAGCATTTCAGAGTCAGACCCCATAACAGCACCTGGTGGAGAATTGCCTGATGGAAGACTTTGTCATGGAAACTCTAGGTTATGAAACTACCAATTTTCTTTCGAAGCAGCCACACACTTATAGAATGAGGGATTTATTCATTTATCATTGCTGAGAGCAGCCTGTGGCAGGTGAGAGCTGTGGTGGGAGACTGGGGTGCAGCCCACATCCCTCACTAGCCAGTGACAGCCCTTCCCTGGAGCTGCTGTTCCCAGGTGCCAGTTGGCACTCCATTGCTAAAGTTTCGGAGATTATACTACAGGAGAGCTGGAAGGGATCCATCCCTTCTCAGAAGAGGACACTGGGACTGTTAAGCAGAAAGTGGTATCCTACTTTTTGCCTGGATACACAATCCCTATCACTCCTGCTGTGCCCCCCGTGACTGTCCTCACCCCATCACACCACAACAGCTGATGTCACATCCCTGTGCCCCTCCAGTCCTGATCCAGCTCAGGGAGCACGTGCCTGGAAACATGTTTGGTTTAGACTGAGAGCTGCTGGAAGGGACCTTATTCATGTCTGTATTGAGTTGCCTTCTGCTAAGAGTGACCATGATGCTCTCACTCTGGTGTAGAGAACAAGGCAGGGAAAGATCAACCCTTTGCTCTCTCCCCAAACAAGAAGCTGAGGACTGGGAAAATGGCTCCAGAGCTGCTGCACCACTTCATATGTTCCCTCTCCCCTTTTCCTCCTCCCCAGGCTCCTCTTTCCTCTCTACCTCCAAGAAGTTATTCATTACAGGGGGAGGAAATCTACCTCTTGCACAGAAGATTGAGTTTCACACTGCGGGCATTGCTGTGTAATAAACGTGGTTCCCCTCCATCACCTGTAAACTGCTCTCTGCTGGCATGGGGACACAGCTCAGGAATCTGCACGCCTGGTGATCTGCTGCTCACTGGCCTGTGCACCCGAATGCTGGGGTCTGGCTTTGGCTAGAGAAACAGATAAGCAACCAAGTAGAGCAACAGAAATTTGCATTGGAAACATCTGCAGAAATTGCAAAGGCTTTGTTATGTGCTTGGGGGAAAAAAATTAACATGGCTTTGGGCAAAACACTCAAACAAAGCAAATACAGCATGGAAAATTGCAATTCAAGTGACAAAAAGTTGGTTTTCTGGCTAGATTTTTTTGTCCTAAAATAGCTCCAGTCCTGCCTGGTCACAGGACTCATCTCTAAGAATAAATGAGATTTTCCAAGGTGAGAGCAGCCGGTCAATTCTCTGTGCTGTCACTGGAAGCTTCTGCCTGTCCTGGCCATGCCACAGAGTCCTCAGGGATCTTACCTGGATCCCTTTGCTCTCTCCTACTCCACCTGTGTCCCTTGAGACCATCAGTGCTTTGGGACAGGAATCATTCCTTGCTGCATAACTGTATCTGTTTCGATGCTGGCCTAGGCACATGGGCAGGAGCAGCAGCAATTATTTTAAGAGCTGAATGAGATGAGGGAGGAGCAGCAGGGGGTGGGCAGCAGGTGGCTTTGTTCCCTGGCAGGGCCGGGAGGTAGAGCATGATGCTGGTGATGATGTTTGCACGGAGCCAAGCTGAAAGCTACCATCAAGGAGATCTCACATTTTTCAAAGAGCAGGCTGGTTCCTGGAGGGTCCTGTCCTGCCTCTTGTCATTGCCATTGTCCCCAGAAATGGGGTGGCTTCACTAGCTGGAGATACCTGGACTGTGGTGAAGGGAGGCTCTGGCCCCTGGTTCTTTGCGTGCTTCAATTCCTGATGCCACCCATCAACTCCCAGGACTGTACAAAGGGAATATTCAGTGGAGACTAAATTTGGGTGTAAATAGGAAGAGTTGGCTCCTGAGTTGCAGGTGGTTTACAAGCTGCTCAGGGCCCCACATGCAGCAGTGCCCCGGGATGTGGCATTGCCACCTGCCTCAGGTTCCAGCCATCATCCTCTCCCTGAGCTGCCACCCGTGATGGCAGCTGGAGCACAGTGAGCTGGCAGTCAGGGAGCCGTGTTCTGGCCGTGCAGGCACAGAGGGGGTACAGTGGAGAGCAGGCACGATAGAAGCAGGAGGGAAGGAGAAGAGTGAGTGATAAGGAGGTTGTAATTAGCACTTAGCGCTCCTAGCCCAGAGCTTTCAGAGGAAGGTCATCTTCATTATCTCTGTTTTACAGATGGGGAAACTGAGGCAGGGGAGGCAGAGTGATCTGCTCAAGGTGACCCGTGAGGGCTGACAGTGGGGTCTGGGGCTTGCATATCCGTGCTCTGCAGCACCAGCACACTGGGAATGGCTCTTGCTGCCAGCCCTTCGAGCCCAAAGCCAGCACTGAAAGATCAGTAGTAAAGGACATGGACCCCTTCCCTGCCCATCTCCAGGCTCTCCTCTTCAGACCCACTATCTTCCCCAGCATCCCTGCCATTGATAGACATTTGAGATCAGGCTGGTCCAGCTGCCCTCCAAAATCTGCTCATGAAATCCCACCCAGCTGCTCTTGCCTTCCCCTCCAGCCCTGCAAAGGTTTGCTGTGAACCCGAGGCCATCTGGGCTCCTGCAGCAATCGTCTTGGGTAACGGGATATGTTTTGTTGGATTTTTTTTCTCTCGCCAATAGAGCTCCCCCTTTATTTAGGTTTAAATGGATGCCATCTGGCTAATGAGCCCATACTCATGTTCTAGATTAAAAGGCAATCCTGTGCACATTACTGATATGGCACTGGAGATTTGAGAGGCTTAAATGGTTTTGAAGGTGCAATTTGCTTTTCATGCATGGGGCTATTTACCTCCTGGTGGGTGGGCCGGCATCTCCCTTGCTGTCCCCAGAAGCTCCCTCATGGCTCTTGTCTCCTCTACCAACCCTGGCTGCCAGAAAATGAGAGCGTGGCATCTCCAGCCTGACAGGGCTGTGCAGGGCATCCTTGTAGTTGTCGCTGCCATTTGTTCACTCCTAATGGGGCTTTTGGGTGCATGGAGGATGTCTTCATCACTTGCTTTCTTAGCTGTCACCCCCTCCACACCTCCCTGCACTCATGGGACAAGGCACAGCTCACCAGGACAGAGTAACCTCAGCCCCTCTCCCAGCCCAGAGAAATAGGGGGCAAGTGTGACCCATCAAGATATTGATGGCAGGTGGCTGAGGCTGAGGTTTGTGCTGAGATTGACATCTTGCACATCCTACACACCAATTGCTGCTGTGAACTACCTGGGTGTGCTCCCATCTCCTCTGCAACCCATTTGCAGGTATTGTTGGCTCCTAGGATGATGCTGCATCTGCCAAGGAGAGCCCGGCACCAGGGGTTGGCTTTCCTAAGGAAAATGTTGAAAACGAGATGGGGAAGATAGAGCATTTGTGCAAGGCATATCATCACCTCCAAACATCTCCCACAGAAAGTGCCACAGGCTATCGAGTGATGAAGCGTGCGCCAGCAAAATGCTTCATTTTGCAGTGAATTTCCTCTTGGCTGCTATGGAGTTGGTTTTACAGTCATCTCTTTGCAGTCCCATCACTGGGGGCTCTCAGCACTGGGGACAAACCCTGACTGCTCCTGCCTGTGTTTGCTTCCACAGATGGCTAGCCCTGTCCGGTCAGCCTGCTGCGTGGTGCTCGCCGCAGTGGTGGTGGTGTACGCCCAGAGGCACAGCGTGCAGGGTGAGTCCTTCACACCTCCCAGGCCCTGGGGGTCCTGAAAAATGGGAATGCTGCTCCTCCAGCCTCTCTCCTGGGGGAATGCGGGTGCACCCTCCAGGTGTGCCTGATATTATTTCTGTGCATGTTGTCGCTTCTCTCCATGACAAGTGTCCCCTCCAGCCCGTCACTGTGGGGTCTGGGCATCCTGCACATCCTTCTGCTGATGCCCACTCTTTTGTGGATGCTGCTCCATGCAGCCCACCCATGAAGGGATGAAGAGTTGGGAGGAAGCATCAGCCTGACAACTCTGAACTCCAACCACTCCTGACAGCTCCATAACACCTTGCCCCAGGACAATGATGGATGATGCTTCATCCTGCTCTCACCTCCTTGGGGTGACTTAATCCCCGTTGCCACCATACATCTGTGCCCACCAGTACCTCACTTCTCTCCAGGTTGGCGGAGGATTCAGGGCTTATTTTAGGGGTGGCTTTTGAGAGATTACACTTTAGAGTCACTGGTGGCATTAGGAGCTGGAGTCTAGGCAGGAGCAGGAAGATTATGGCCGGGTCCTGGTGTAGAGTCCAGCTCTGCAAAAACAGGGCAAAATGGGAAACCTCCAGAGCTCACTCCTTTTCCTGTGAGCCTGTCTGCAGTTGCTTTTAGAGGATCTTAGAGGGGAATTTTGCTGATTAACTCCAGTAAAGACATCTAGGCATCCTTAGGCTCTGTGAAATTGAGGAACCCAGCCAGAGTGCCCCACTGAGCTGCCTTGAATCTTCCTGTGTGGGTTTACATTGCCACAAGGTTCCCGGTTGGACACAAAGCAGCCAGGGTTTGGCAGCACATCCACATTGCAGGAGGGCAGCCACTCACAGGACATGGAAGGAGCTTGCTGGCTGGTGTTGCAGGAAGGTCCCCAACCCCTTCCCAGGGTGCCTGCTCAAAGCATTTGGGTGCTGAGCTGGATGCTGCTTGTGGTGGTATGATGCTTCCTGCAGAGAAGCAAAGCTGCTCACTCCTGCTGTGCTTGCAGGATCACTACCTGGAAAGCTTTAAAGGACCTGGCAATAGTTTTCAGAGCACCCTTTGGATGCATCATGCAGCTTCCTGCTGTGCTGTAGGAACAGTAGCCCAGACCTGTTGCACAGGGAGATGCACAAAACACAGAAGTGCCAAGTACTTCAGGGTTGCACACACTTGAATTGTGTTGTCTAAACAGAAACAAATGCTGCTTCTCACCAGTGTGCAGGACCACACATTTTACCACTGACAGCTGGTACAGATCTGCAGAGACTGTCACCTTCTGCTCTGTGATACAGTAGGATTCAGGGATTTGGCAGCATAGCCTCCCATGTCCTCCTGTCCCTCCTGTTTCCCTTGCCTGCCTGTGTCTGGGAGGGAGATGTCTGGGGCAGCAACTCAAAACTGAAGCTGCTGAGGCCCGTGTGCACCAAAAAACGCATGAGTAGGATGTGAGAAGTGAGGCAGGGCTCTTCCCATCTGTAGCAGCTTCACTGGGGGACAAAAGACGGATACAGGGTCAGAAAATTAGTTACAAGATGGTAGGACACCTTCAGGACTGTCCTAAAAGTGTTCCCCAGAGGCACTGCATGTCCCTCCTGGGCACCTCTCTGAGGAAACTCCGAGGTATGTTCTGGGCAGGAGCCTTGGAGCAGCAGGTCTCCCGCCCTCCCCACCGTGCCCAGCTCAGACACAGGCTGGGCAACACTGGAGACCCAGAGTTTGTGTCCTGTGCCACCCGTCCAGAGCCCACCCCCTGCCCTGCTGCAGCCTCTCCTCACCAGCCAGCTCCAGAGCTCATCCCCCACCAGCCGGGCACTCGGGCTGGAAAAGCACAGCAGGAATGGGGTGGGAGGATGGATTAATCCCACTGGTGGCAGGGACCGGTGGAGTGGGGGGAAGATGCTGGCATAGAGTCCATTTATCATGCACTTGAGGCACGTTCGACTTTAATAGCTCATGAAGCACTTTAAGAGATGCATTAGCACTGAATACTTGAGTGAGGAGGATGTGACAAGCTGTTAAGTGAGCATGAGCACGGCGAGGGAGCCTGGCCACCCTCTCCTGGCTCTCATATGCACCCCAGTGATTATTGGAGCGTCCTGCAAAGTGCCACATGAATTAATAAAAGCAGCATCAGGCTTGGTGAAGATGAGGCTGTTCATGTATTAACCTCTCTGCTGCTCACCTTTAGTCCTTCACCTTGGAGCTGGCAGAGCACAGGGTGCATCTGTCTTGAGATGTGGAAGCCTGGGATGATCCCCAGTATTGGGGGAAGGGAGTGGAGGGGCTCAGAGGTCAATGGATTTGGGGTTCCTGTGACCTTTGGGGTGACAGAGCTCCTTGCTTTGCGTGCCTGGCGGGTTGTTCAGGTTTCACATGCATCACACATCTGGGGACTGCAGCTTCCCATGGGGGTGGGAGACCAGAGACATCCATCAGGGCAGCCCCAGGGGGATGCTGAGAGGCTGGCACTAATGTTCTGGCTCTGACCGTGGGTTTGGGGTGTCCTGCTGCAGACAATGGCAGAGGGGCAATGGAAGAGAGTGTCCAGGACTGTCATCCCCAGTGCATGAATAAGCAGCTTTGGATGGGCTGCCACATTGGGCCAACCTGCTTGCAGAGATGGGTATTGCCCTGGACAACCACGGCGCTGTCCCCACCTGCACAGATCCAGCTGACATGGAGGGCTGGACAGGAGCTGCAGGAAGAATGGGAGAGCACACAGTAGGCAGAACAGGCTGAAAACCTGGGAGAGAAAAGGAGAGCTTTGTGCTCTCCACAAAGAACCACAGAATGGTTTAGGTTGACAGGGACCTTAAATGTCATCAAGCTCTAATCCCCCTGCCATGGATGGCAATACCTTCACTAGACCAGTTTGCATAAAGCCCCATCCAATGTGGCCAGGAACACTTCCAGCTTCATCAGTGCCTCACCGTCTTCACAGTGAAGGATTTATTCCTGATATCTAATCTAAACCTACTCTCTTTCAGTTTAAAGCCATTACCCCTTGTCCTGTCACTGCTTGTCCTTGTGAGAAATCCCTCCTCGGGTCCCTTGTAGCCCTTTGATGTACTGGGCAGTGCTGTAAGGTCATCTCAGAGCCTTCACTTCTCCAGGCTGAAGAATATCAAGTATCTCAGCCTTTCTTCATAGAAGAGGTGTTCTAGCCCTCTAATCATCTTCCCGTTATTTTGGATAGCTCTGTTTTCCTTCCTGTGTTTTGTTCTCCAGGCAGTCATTGCTGCCAATATAGTTCAGAATGGAGGAAGGTGATGGGGAAAGCTGAGCAGAGCACCAAGGCATTGACTGCCGTGACACTCACACCTTTGGTTGTCCAAGGCCTCCACTGTGTGAGAGCAGAGCTGGTGGGGTCCCTGCAGTGCAGAGACCTTCTCCCCAGCACGGCCTGGGTGCCTTCAAAGGTCTGGGAGAGGTCACAGCATGAGCTCTGAGGTTTAACCCAAGCTCTAATGTGGGAGGCGTGTACGTGGTGGAGATGCCTAACCACATGTCAGGCTACTAAATGTACATGCATGGGTAATTTCAGCGTTTTGTACTGAATGCTGCCTGCTGCTGGACTTATCTGTTCTTATTAAACCCAGTGCCTCCAGCAGTCCTGAAAAGAGGGAGTTCTGCTTCCCCAGTCTCTTGCTGTGACCAAGGTGTCTTCCCCATCCATCAGCTCTGCCAGAGTTAAGTCCACATCTGTCCCAGATTGAGATTTCTTTGCTTTTAAAAGAGGAGTAATTCTGCTTTATTGATCCTTACCTTGCTGAATTAACTCATGTTTAAACAATAATTATGTTTTGACCCAGGAGAGGAGACAAAGAGATAAAAGGCTCTGGAAATGAATGCACTTCAGATGCCACATGCTGGGGTTAATTTATTGATAGGCGCAGAAGCTCCCATCTTCTCTCTTCCTCACCAGCAACAAGCAATTAGCCTCCATCATTCCTCAGCTGAGGAAAAGAGAGATTTTGTTTCATTACGCTCCCTTTTTTCTTGCTCTCTTAAGCCCTGACTAATCTTTTGCAGTCGGTTCTGCTGCAAAGCCTCCCGGGGGCTCCAGTTTGCACGTGCCTCGTTAGAAATGCTGCTGCAAAGACAAAGCCTGGACCAGTAAATAGCCTTCAAAATGCACAGCAAAGCCATGCAAATTGTCTTTTCAAAGAGAAACCAGCTGTAGATAGGAAAACCTCTCTCCCCTTCTAGAATTGCCCAGCCTTGTCTGTGTCACAATTTTTGGCTGACAGGGATGTGACCAGCTCTTTCTGGACTCTGCTTCCTCCACGTAAGTCAGCCCATGCCAGGGAATGCCATCTGCATGGCATGCTTAAACTAGACACTTTGATTTTGGAGGTGTTCTCTGGATTTGCTCTGTAGGAGATGGTTTGTACGTTCACACCAGGCTGTGTGTTTTGTTTGTAGACATCTGTGTAGGTTTTAGTCGTTGTGTAAACACAGTTGAGTTGAGGTGCCTGGATTCAAGCGGTGTAATTGGGTGGCCTTGTGCATCCAACCTAAGATGGCTCTGCAGGAGTGCTATCTACAAATATACACTCAGAAGCATATTTGAAGTATATTTGAAGTATCTCCTCTCCTCTCCTCTCCTCTCCTCTCCTCTCCTCTCCTCTCCTCTCCTCTCCTCTCCTCTCCTCTCCTCTCCTCTCCTCTCCTCTCCTCTCCTCTCCTCTCCTCTCCTCTCCTCTCCTCTCCTCTCCTCTCCTCTCCTCTCCTCTCCTCTCCTCTCCTCTCCTCTCCTCTCCTCTCCTCTCCTCTCCTCTCCTCTCCTCTCCTCTCCTTTCCATCACAGTGTCCTTCAGTCATGCATTAAGTGACATGACAAACATCTGTCATTTGTTGTTTGTTTTTGCATGCATTCCCCAGGGTGAGTTGTGTGTGCAACAGAGTGATCTGGAATTTCTGTGGTTGCCAGGGCACAGGCAGTCGCTGGGGAAGGCGAGGTCAGAGGGGCTGACTGTGTGTGCAGAGTGGCTGGACATGGTGCCTTCTTCCAGGCTCAGGCTGGGGCCAGCTCAGGACAAAGCTCTGTCTTCTCATTACATAGCAGCTTCCTACCTCCTGTGACACCTCCTTTGGCCTCTGGCCAAGTTTTGCTCTCAGCACGGGCACTTTATCTCCAAGTGGCTCGTGACAAGGCCTTATTGGTGTTGTCCTCCCCAGGACACCATCCTGCATTCTGTGAGTCTGACCTACATTCCTCCATTGGAGATGAATGGACTTGTGTTTGGCTGCATAAAACACATGCTGCTGCCGAGGGAAGGCTCGTATATTAACTGCTCTGGACTCTGTGTGTGATGGACTCATCCTTTCCATTATATACATCAGCCCTTGTGTCACTGGCAAACTTTGCCAGCAACAGTTTTATGTTTCCTTCAAGATAATTGATAAGACGAGTGATTAGCAATTGGCCAAGAACAGATCCCTGCGGGGCCACACTGGGAACACCCTCCTGCAATGATGATTCCCCATTAACAATTAATTCCTCATTAGCAATTACATTTTTTAATCCTTCCTGTTATAACTCTGGATGCTCTCATTATGCAGCTGGCTGAAAATACCAGCCTCACTCCAAACTGCAGCCCCGTTCAGCAGAGCCTGCTTAAATCATTCTGAAGGCTGCCATTCAAGGGCAGGCATCTCTCTGCTCTCTGCCTCCTGTGCCCTGCTCATAGCTGCTCACAGCAAAGCTAGCCCAGGCTCGTGGCCATCCACTGGGAAGCAGCATTGTCTCTGTGGGATTACTGCATCTGCTGGGGGACAATGTGCTGGCCCATGCCATGCTGGCCAGAGGTACAGCCTGGCTATAATTCAAGTTGCCCTCTGATGCCTTTCAAGGAAGGTCCATCATCTCCACCCCTGAGCATTCATTACTGTGATGGCTTTCCCACTGCCTCCCCATCTTCCCTGCCAACCTATAGCTGCAGGGAAGTAGAAGAGACAGCAACCCCACCTGCAGGGACACCCCCACTGCACCCTATTAGACTCTGCTGCACACTGCTAGGGTGGTTAAGAGCCCAACAAGTTCTGGAGTCCCCTTTTTTGCTCTGATCTTCCCTGGTGAAGGTGAGCCTTTGCATAAGACAAAGAACCCCA
Source organism: Sturnus vulgaris (assembly GCF_052056855.1). Taxonomy (NCBI): domain Eukaryota; kingdom Metazoa; phylum Chordata; class Aves; order Passeriformes; family Sturnidae; genus Sturnus; species Sturnus vulgaris. Next base: position 73,419,718 of record NC_142283.1, on the reverse strand, counting down.
GACCCAGGGCACAAACAGGCACAAACATCTGCATGCTGCCCTTTCCATTTCTACCTCTCTCCCTATCCATGAGCACCTGGCTTAATTTTTCTTTTTTTTCCAGCATAAGATGCATCTCCTGAAAGGTTCTCTGTCTGCAAAATAAAAGAAAACAGTAAAAATAGCCCAAGGTCCTGGAACAACTTTTTCTATTACTGGACATCCCCCTGAGCTCAAGAAGATTTCCTGCCCAGACACAGAGTGAATTATGGCCAAGCTCTAGGCAGCTGACCTTGTGGTCAGCCAGAGCACAGGCTTGCTAATAAATGTGGTCAGCCCCTACCGCAAACAGCCTATTTTTAGTGCCTGTGCTTTCTTGCCCACTGCCTCATCACTCCATAGGTTCCAGAGCCAAGCATCCCACAGGGGTCCAGCCAGCAATGCAGGATAGCCCGGTTGGGAGGATATCCCATGCTTGCTCCTCCTTCCTGGGAGCTGAGAAATCAAGAGGGTTAATTTCCACGCATTATCTGTTAATTTTGCACTCAGAAAGTTGCTGGTGCACGGTGCAGAGTGGCCTGTCCTGCTGAGACACACTGCAGGAGCATGGATCATGCCTGTCAGACAGGGATTGGAGAGCTCACAGCTCTTACCTAGGGTCTGTGTTTGAAAAATAGCCACAGGTCAGCAAAAAGATTGATGTCCCATTGTGCTAAGTGCTGTCGGAGACAGGAGGTGAGATGTTCTTGAAGTGCAAGTGGGAAGAGAAGGGAAGGACAGGAAGAAAAATAGAGAGACTGGCACTTAGGTGAGGGGAAACACAGCTCGATGGTTCAGGGCTTTGAAGTCTTGCTTTTTTTCAAGTTACCAAAATTGGTGGGCATTGCAAAGAAGCTGCCTGCTTTCCATGTACAATTCTGTCTGGAGTCACTGGGACTGAATTTTCCGCTTTCTGGAAACAGAAGTAGCTGTTTGAAATGGAGCTGATGAAGTTCTGGAGTAAAGAGGAGATCTTCCCTTGTGGGCCATCCAAGAACTTGGAAGGAAACCTAGCTGGCAATATCTCTGATGATAACAAAAAGAGGAACCTTCCCAAAATAGGTCCTGTATATCGAAGCAGATCACAGATCTGTAAAAGAATCAAAGACAGAAAAGAAAAAAGAAAACACAGCTTTACAATGTGGATCTATCAGGCTTTGTACAAGCCTGTGATCCCACAAAACTGGTGAAAATAGTTCATGTCTGTGGTGAGAAGAAGAAACTGCCACTGAATCACAGTCTGCCAGGACTCATTAGTTCTGCCAGCGTTAAGGAAAAACATGTCTCAGTAGTCTCTTAGGCTTCATTACACATCAACAGGCAACAAAGGAGGAGGAGTGGGATTTGTTGTCCACCCAGACATCTAGAGAAGCTTCAAGTGGAGGATTACTGCTAGCACAGGGCAATGCTGCCACAATCCATGGGGCAGGGGCAGGACCTGCCAGACTGTGGCTGTACAGAGAGGGCAGCACTAAATTTGTGGATCGTCTACATTAAGCCAGGGAGTTCTTGCCAATAAATCCTTGTTGAAACCCAGTGCTGAGCAAGGCCTGCTTTTTGGGGAGAAGCTGGGAAGAAAAGTTTGGATTTCCTTCTTGGTGTGGCATTGTTCTGCTGTATGGAGCACAAGCATGACTTCCTGTGCTGACACATGGTGGTAAATAAACACATTGCCACAGCACCTAGAAGCCCCCAGAGGCTGATAGAAGCTAAAATCTCATTTGCACAGATTTTCAGACCTTAGGAAGCTGAGGTTTATCCTAACATAGAGGGAATAGCTATGGGCCTTATTCTGTATGTAAGCACTGCCTGTATCCAGTCCTAGCACTGAGCTCCTTTTGGTGAGGGAGGAAGCAATCCTCATCCTTCCTTTACATTGTCAAAGACTTCCAGAAATGGAAGATCACATAAAACTGTGACAGGTGGAGTGGAAACCTTTAGTGCTTCAGGGAATTGGCTTCAATTAGCCTCCAAAATCTTGGAAAGGTCTCACCTCAGAAGTCACATGTGGCCATCCCAGTGAACCAGACGTCTCACATTTCCAGAACATCCTGCTCCCACCAGCCCACGTGTCCAACAGAACTTGGACTGAATATACCAGTCATTATTTATCCCATTTGAAGAATGATCTTCCAGTGTCTGAAGTCCTGAATGCCCTGGGACTGTAAAACCAATCTCCAGTCAGGCTCAAAGAGCAAAATGTGGCAGCCCTGGGGGCAGCTCTGGGCATCACTTGTAGGAGCCCACAGCCTCAGCAGTATCAAAAATCATCCCCAGGACATGTCACAGTAGCCGTGTGTGGCAGAACCCAGGACCAAAAAGTCAGGAAAGGCTGAAATATTCAGGTCCTGCACATCCATCTGTGGTGTTGGCATGGAATCGCTGCTATCTTCAGCCCACCTGTGACACATCTGGGAACAAGCAAAGCCCTGGATAATGGGAACAGAGGCACAGCAAGCCATTGAGTACAAACATCATCATCATCATCATCTCTGCTTCCTCTGAGAGGATTTTCTGGGGGGGAACAGAGCTAAGATACCTTGAAGCATGTTCAGGAGTGCAGATGTTGGAACACAACATCCACAAAACCTCTCTTATCAAAGTCCTTGGCGGGGTTAATTCCTCTGAGCGGGCATTGTGCTTCTGTGGAAAGGGAAATGCCAGATTCCTAATCAGTCCAGGAGATGTTGGAATGTAAAAAATACACAGAACAACTTGCAAGATGTGCAGTCTGTGCTGTGGATGAAAAGAGCATCTTTCAGCATAAGCAGTCTTGAGCAGCACTAAATGGGGTGGATCCATGCAGAGAAGCCAATATAATTGTGGCATATTAAAAGGAGAAAGAGAAGAAGGATTGAGGAGGGGCTGTGGCAGGCTCGTTACAGAAGGGAAAAGAGATGTGTGTCACCTTGTAATGACTGCTCCAGGAAGGCCCATCAGGTGAAGAAGTGAAGTGAAACCACAAGGCAATTGACAGTGATGGAGGCAGGAGGGGTTACAGCCCTGTATGAACCATTGATCTATTGGTGTACAATTTGCTGGAAAAGACTGCTATCTAGGCTCAGCTGTTAGCAGGTGCTAATTGAAGCCAAGCAGTCTGGAGCCTCATTGCCTGCCCTTGGTTAGAGCCATACTGGGGAGGCTGGTGCTGGGGAAAGGGATTTGTGGGTGTGATTCACAGCACGGGGATAAAGCAGCCTTAGTCTCTGCTTCAGAGACAAGAGGAAATGGATAAAATATTCTCCTTGCACAGTTGCATGCACCTGTGTGGAGGGAGAGTCCCTGGCAAGACACATCCACCTCTCAGTTAAAAATTCCCTATGGATGGGGCAAAACCTCACCTCAGGGTGTGCACAGTTGACAGAAAGGTAGTGCCTTTCATCCCAGGTTCCACACACTTGACCTTCCTAGCTTTTTTAGTTTCCAAAGCCTGCAGCATTTCCCCCAGAGCTTAAATCTGTGTTAGCAGATTTAAGTCATCTGCCGGTAGCCAGGCCTTTCTTAGTTATCCATTCTGGAGCTTTGCAAAAGAGCCAGAGATCTACAGAGCTAAAAAACATTGACCTGCAAGACTGGAAGCCCGTAGGAGTTCTGCCAGCCAAGACCTCCGTGATTTGTAGGCAGAGGAGAGCTGGCACCATCACACTGAGGAATTAACTGGGATGCACAGGCTAAAGCAGGGCTGCAGCATGTGGTCTGTGTTGCTTGACTCCTGCTGGATTTACTGAGGTGTAATGAGGTGTGCTCACCTGTGCATGCATTTCTGATGTCCAGGCCCTGGGTGTGCTGCTGAATAACAGCTCTGCTCACAGATGGATGCTCTGCTCCTCCAAAGGGCACTTCTGTTCTCTGGGGAAAAGTCCACTCCATGCTCGGCTGGTCTCTGTTACTAGGAGGGGGGGTTACACCTGCTGCCTCCGGGATCTAAACTGAAATAAAACCGAGGAAGTTGATGAGCATCCCTCTCAGAGGCAACAGAGCTCCAGAGGGGAATCAGGGTCTCATCCTGTTGTGAGTGGCATGAAGGCAAGCTCACAACAGCATCACCAGCTGAAAACTAGCATACACACAGGGGTCCACTGCTGGGAGCTTGTTCTCATAAGCCCCACATCCATTCATCCATACAAATGAGGATCTTCTCCAACCAGGTGGTTGAACTCTGCTCATCATCTGCATTGCTTATGCACAAATCCACTCCCAGAGAGAGTGTGAATTGAGCCTGGAGTGCTCTCGATGGGATTCTCCATCCATAGCCATGAACTTGAGACTTCGTGGCATGAGTCAGAGAGAGGCTCTGACTCCAGCCAAACCACAAGCCCTGGCAGGTTGGACTCTATTGAGTTTGTGGCTAGCCTGCTGTGCTGTGGTGTGGTAGTTCCAGCTGACTGGATGCTGTGCAAGAGAGAAACTGAGGCACGTGGGAGTGAGAGTGCATTAAATCCAGAAGCTCATGTCTGTCTGTCTAGTCCTCTCCTGCAATTTCCCGTGGGAAGCCTCCATGACTGGCTGTAACTGTGAGCCTGGAGACCTGCCACAACTTCTGCCAGCTGCTGGGACAACGGAGAGGCTGGGTGCAAAGGGATGAAAATCCAGTGATGTTGCTGAGGAGTGGGAGGAAGCTGTTGAGCCTTGCAGAAACTCCTGCTGGTGGGAGGGCATGCAGCATTACACAGGATGCAGCAAGGCATGAGCCTGGTGGCCATATTCATGGCACAAGTTCCTGTGCTCAGCAGACTTGAAAAGTAGTTTTACCTTTGTGGTGGAAAGTACAGGGTCTTGCGTTTTTCCTTTGTGTGAGGGTCCCTCAGTGTGGCATAGTGGAGGGGCAGATCAGGAGCTTGGACTCCCCGCTGGTACCTCCTCACTCTTAGAGCATCACAGAAGCCCTTTGGCAGTTTTAGGAGCCACAGGCTCACCTTCTAGTGAGCTCCAGTACTGTTCCCTGTGGTGCTCCAGTGAAGTCCAGTCACTCTCCTGGGACTCTTCCCTGTCTCCTTTGCTCTCAAGGAGCCTCCCCATCTTTGTCCATTAACACCCAGCTCTTGCCTTTCTCTCCTGCAGCATCACAGGGCACATCACTTTGGGCACTAAGAGAAAGGGCTTTGCTCCTCCTTGGTTTTGGAGGGTGCTCGTGCTCTGTCTCTGGCCCCACACAGGCAGCCTCCTCTTAGCCTTGGCTGGGTGTAAAAGCTGTGCCAGCTCCGTGGCTGCTGGTGGTGGAGAGCCTTTAGGGATGTCTGCAGGATGCCTTACTGCTGATTTACAGCTGCAGCTCACTGGGGTCTGCTCCAGCTCAGATGACTCCTCCAGCTCTCAGCTCTGACACAGACATGCCTGTCCATCCCTCCTGGTTTGCAAAGAGAGTTTCTTTTGTTTTCAACCCAAGTTGCTGGAGGCTGGTTCTCGCTTTTGTGGAGGGTGAGCCCTGAATATTCAGGAAACAGCACTGAAGTTGGTGTGACCGTGGTTGGCAGGCTCTAGCCCTTAATTAATTAGCATTGATTTTGCTTCCAACTGTGGAGGAGGGAGCTGCAGCTCAGGGAAGCAGTGAAGTGTTGCAATACAATCACTGCAGCTATTTCCACATTGCTGGTTGGTGCTCTTCAAAAGTTACCTAGCTGCTGCATTGGCAGCATGGTAGACAGAAAAGAAAGTCCCAGGGGGAATAGTAGCAACATGGGACTTTGGAAGCTGTCATTTTTAGAGGAAACATCTGCCTGTATGTCTATACATAGGTTTTTAAATTTTTTTGGTTTTTTCCTTTTTAATTAATTAATTAATATATTTATTTATTTATTTTCTGATTATTGACATTGCCTTAGCTTGACGTAGCCTTATCAAAGGTGCTGTTCATGTCTTTTGCATGGCAGCAGGATCAGCTCACCCCGGGCTAATGAGAAGTGCTGTTAAGAAGTGGGATGTGCCTTATCGCACAAGAAATTTGGAGCAGGTTTCAGGGTTGGATCGGTCACTTTAAAGTGAAAGTGTCTGCTCCATTGGAGCAAGATACCCAGTGGACAGCCCTACCTCTGTGTTAGTGAACCCCCTCTCTCTGTAATCTATTCCATTGAGCTCTCTGAGTCCACGGGCTTTTGTATCCATGCTGCATTTCTTTCTCTATATTTTTGCAGTTTTATTCTTGGCAGCTCCAGAGAGGTGGGCCTGAGCATCCTTCTATTGATCTATGAGAAGGACTTTGGGATGTAAACCAGAAGGAAAATTTCAGGATTTAGGTAGACAGATTTAATCCCATCACATTCTTCATCCTGCTTTAAATCACAGCTTCAGAATGAAGAACCTCACAGTGAGAGCTGCCATGAGCACTCACAGCTCCTTTAATGCTGTTACCTGATATTGCAGATGTGTCCCCCAGCCTGGTGAATACTGAACCCTTCTGAAAACATTCAGTGCCTTTAATTTGTGCTGTGGCATGGGGCAGCAGCTCCCAGGCTTGTCCCTGCACAGCCCATAGCCCCACAGTGCTGGGCTGTGACTGTGTGCTGGGAGCTGGGACTGTGGGGGCCTTCCTTTCCCACATAACATATGTGCACAGACACTGTTCCAGGATTCTGGAAAATCCAGGGCTGTATGAAGGGTGGGAAGTGCGTGTCAGCAGGCAGAGACCTTCAAGTCAAGCCTGGTAGCACAAGGGATTAGTGGATACGGGCTGTTGGGTGATTTAATTGTGTTTTCCTTCCTCCAGTGAGCTTGCGCCATTTTTCTTAACTTGCTTAGCCCTGAGGAGTTTTTTAGTGTAACTAGTATTTATGGAAAGCTTTTTGGTTTGGTGCCTCAGAGGGAGTCACTGGTGTGCACAGCAGCAGCTGTTCCATAGCCCCACAAGCCATCCCTGCAGTGCCCGAGTGCTGCCATCCTGAGGGCCACACTGGGGTCCCAGGCGGATAAAAAGGCACTGGCCAAAGTTAATTCAGTGCCTTGTGGTTTTGTATTTCAGCAGGGTCAGGAGACCCTGACCAAGCCCTGATGTCAATGTAACAGGTGTCACAGGGAAGGAGGAAAACCAGAGCCTGGCTCTGATGAAAACAACTCTCCTGGGCCAGTCATTTCATCTGCTTTGGGGACTTCATCTCCATGTGTAAGACAGGGAGAACGATGCTCTCCTCATTTGTCTCACTCGTTTGTGTTGTCAGATCCTTTTGGTGGGAGCTACATCTTGCAGGGTGGCAGCACGAAGCAGTGGATGACAGGGTGGCCATCCCTGGGGGGCTGCTGACAGCTGAGTGCTGAGGAAGAGCTGCCTTCATCCCCTGTGCTTCCCATGAGGGCCATCCCCATCAAAGCACTGGCTGCCAATCTGTCCTGGGCAAATCTGATGGGGAGAATCCTCAGGGGAGCCGTTTTCTGTTGCAAATTAAGTCCCATCAACATCCAAATGTTTTGTAAATCCAAATTTACGAAACCTTATTTCTCTGTCAAGGGAGATAAAAAGAGACGAAGCGTAGGGGAAAGAAAGACTGCAGTTTGTCTTTTTGGTGTTTCAGAAATCATTAGGTTCTTCACTTTGTATTGACATCCCCTTCCCCTTAGAAAACCAAATGTTTTGCAAATCCTTTCGTGCAACTCAGTGTAGAAGTTTTGGAAAAAAAAAAAACAACCAAAACCTAAAACACATTGAAAACCTTGGGTTTCCTTCTAAAGGAAGGAACTTGGCTGTTTTGGTGGGTTTTTTTCCTCTTTAACAGAGAATATTTGTAAATTTGGACTTTTGCCCCGGTGGAAGCAGAGCAGTGTTTCCATCTTCTCGGCACCCTGAGCCTGCCCTGGCCACACCAGAGCTGCTGGGGGGATGCAGGCTCCACATCCTGGAGCAGCCAGGGCATCTCCTCTCGCCCATTCCCGGTGCTGGCTGCAGCCTCTCTCCCTGGGTGGGCTGCAGAGGATGCTCTTATTGCTGTGCTCCAGTTTTTCTGTTCATGATCTCAAGCTGGAGGTAGGGGAAGCACGGCTTGCTGCTTGTAGCTGCTTTCCATGCATGTGTGCATAGATTTGCACTGATTTTCTCTCCTTAAGGACTTTCTCTCATTCCCCCTCTCACATGCAGTTGTTTGCAGGCTTCTGCCTCTGGGCAATTTCCTCCTCCTCATTACTACCCTTCACTCCCTCATCCTCTTCCTCCCTCCTGATGGAGACAGTCTCTCACAGCCGACTCATTTCAGAGATTTTTTTTCACTGCCGAAGCCAAGATTTTTCTCTCTCCCATTGCACTTCGTTTGAAAATGGGAGGAGGAAGCAGGTCTTGGGTTTGATTTGGGATTTTTTTTCAGCAATAAATAATTTCTGAATGCTGAAGAGGCAGGAGAGTGAAGCTAGTGTTAGCCTACATTGAAATACTCCATTTGTTCTGGGAGTCTTTCTCTGCCCTCGTCCAGAAAGCTTCCTCCAGTGTTTAATTTTAAAGCAAGTCACCATTATTTTTATTAATTTTTGTTTTCTTACTTTCCAGAGGAGATTCCTCTATTATTTTGGCTTGTCTGGAGATTTCTGTGCACACCAGAATTTTTTTCCTTGGCTTTTCTTTCCTCTTTGATTTCACTGGGGTTAAAAGCCCCAAGTCAGCAAGGTACTTAAACACATGCTCAAAGTTAAGGCCTTGCCTAAGTGCTTTGCTGACTTGAAGCCAAAGATATTTTCTCAAGTCCTTTAAATGCTTCAGAACCTGAATTCAAAACGTTTTACAGAAATTCCAGATTTCAAGTATCTCTTGTGCTAATAATAGTTGTAATTCACTACTGCCTTTAGATGACTGGAGCTCTGGACATGGCAAGTTTCTGAATAGTCTTACTTTCAGAAAATATGCTTCCCTAAAAATCTCCTGCTTCAAACCCAAGAGCTCTCCAGAGAGCAGGGCACACTTACTTGTATTTCAGTCAATGAAACATAACTGGTCTTTTAGCTGTTGTTTTGCAGTAAGACACTCATAGCTTTTAAATGCTGAAATTTAGGAAATAAGGCACAATTGATTCAAGAACGAATGTCTGCTCCTGAACTAACATTTGCTCATTGTCCCCAACAGAAGCAATAAAAAGCCCGCACCAAACTGAAGACTCTCTGACATGGCAGGATCCATAGGTTAGGAGAGGTTAATTGGAGGTTAGGAGGTGCTCTCAAAAGCAGACTGGGCTTCCAAAAGGAGTGCTGCTCTCTGCTTTTGAGAGTTTAATCAGACAGCAACAAAAGTGGTATGGAGAGGGAATGGCAGTGGGTAGACAGGCATGAAAAGGCTGTGTCGAGGGAGGAGGAGAAGGAAAATGTATTTCTAGAAGCAGAGGGGCCACAAATACCAAATAGAAATAGCATTATTTTTGGGCTCTGCATGATGAAGCCATGAGGGTTCTGCATGATGAGGCCACCAGCCAGACAGTGGGAGCTACTGTGGAAATGCTCAGCTGCTTAATGAAGAGCATCTTCTTCACAGATTTTGGAAAGGGTGCTGGACATTGGTGCTTAGGGCACCAACAAGGGAGCAGGGCCAGGCAGTGAATGTCAGTTCACAACCCCTCAAAGAGTTGCATGCTCTCTCCTCTGAAAATACTCTTGTGTTGCTGCTGAGAATGGGAACAGCCCTGCTGAAAGCTCCTGGCTCACTGACCTCGTCTTAAGCTTTTCTCTTCTGAGGTGATGTGATCTCCTCTGAGCTTCTGCATTGTGCTTTGCAGATAGATGAACAGGATTTATCTAATCTATGATTCTGTCATATGTGCACATCTGTTGGACTAATGATCTTCAGAGGTCTCTTCCAACCCAACCCACTCCATGATTCTGTGACCTGCACAAGAAGGCATGCAAAGGCTCTGTCTGCCCCAAAGCACTGAGCACTTTCAGTCCCTTGCTCTCTCTCATGGATCTACTTCTTGCTCCTGGGATCTGCCATGTAGTGTGCAGAAAACCCTGTGCCTCCTGCCTGCTCAGAGACAAATCCAAAAGGCACTGCCACCTTTGATAGCTCTGACTGCAGAGTAACTTTAAAGTACTCATGTAGCCTGTGGATTTACGGGGGCTCCTGAATAATGCTGACCCCCTAGAGGAGCTCAAAAATTTGGGGACCACAATCCTGCAGTCATGACATCCATTGTTCAGATACACTTTCCATCCTTTAATGAGAGTCCCAGCCTCATTCAGCCCCGAGCTGGAGGCTGTTTCCAAGCTCTGCCCAAGATCCAGGAGCTCTGTCCTGGGGTCCTATTATGTGGTCTGTAGTGCTCCATTAGCTATACTCAGCAATTTATTTTGTGTTTCTGGTGTAAGTAACACACTTTCCAGCACGCCATGGGTCTGATATGTGCCCATCTCTCCCCTCAGCAGATTCTCTGTGTGATGGGTGGGCTGCAGCTCTGCTGGCTGTGACACGGCTCAGCACATGCTGGTGATCCTTTCCAGGTTGGCTTTGCTTGAGGATCCTTCAGAGTGGAAGGCATCAAATGCAAATGTGGAATCTCGTTATTATTAATGCAAATCCCAGTGCCTTGTCTTAGTCATTAATACAGCCTCTGCAGGGGAGAGAAGATGAGTGCCTTATTTTTAATATTGTTTTGAAATCAGCACTAAACTCCAGATATGCAGGTGTTACTTGGAGGAGTGATGGTGACTGGGTCAAAAAAACCCCTCAAACTTGGGAAAATGGTTCCCATTTTGTGACTATCTATTCCTCCCACTATCTTCACTGTGCTGCCCTGGCAGCAGATAAGTTCCTCTGCTATTCCATACCCACAGGCACAAAGAAAATCTTGGTGTTGGTGCAGGGGGAAAAAATCCCTCTTTTGGAAGAAACAAGCCCTGGGGTGTAACCTTCCGTGGATGTACAGGTGGAGAGAAAATTCTGTTGGGAGCCCCAGGGAGTGCCCTGTACCCCATGTCTTGGTGCTACAGGCTGCACCCCTGTTTTGATTTCTCAGTCCAGCTTTTGATGCTTTTGAGTCCTGTCCGTGTGTGCAGTGCACTCTGTGCGTCCTCCTGGTGGGGCTGAGGATGAACCTCCTCCTTGAGGAGGAGGATGAACCCCCTGTACCTGTGTTTAAAAAAGCAGAGGAGTTTTTCCATCCTCAGGCACAGAAGTTCATGTGTTAAGTTGTAGTTACCCCAGCTTCCAGCCCAGCTGCTGCCGATCCACCCAGGGGCGTGAGCGTTACATCTGTGAGCGACAAGCCACTGGCCTACAGCAGGCAGAACCCAAGCCAACAGACAGACAGAAAGAGCCTGAGGGGCTGAATTTCAGAGCTATTAAATGATTAAATGCAAGGGGAAAAAAAAGTTAATTTAGCATCGCGGTTGTGATTTTACACACCCAAGAGCCTGGAAATTGAGAGCTCTGCTTCTCACACAGGGATCGTAACTTGGCACTGCACAGATTGTACAGTATGTAAAATTAGACTGGAGAAATAGTAAATATGCTGCAGGGACCAATACTGTCTTGGCAGAAGGAGGATGGACTGAGTGGGACCCAACAGGTCTTTTACGCCTCTGACTTCCATAATTCTGTGCTAATAAAAAAACATTGCACAATGCCTAATGCTAATCCGCAGCCCTGAGTGGGGTGAAGCGGGAGCTGGGTTGTTATGTGAACAAATAGCTGTCGCCCCTGGTGCATCTGAGTGGAGCAAGGCTGTTATTTGAGGGCAGGCGTGTGGGCATTGGCAAGCAGGGTTGGGGAGGTGTGCACTGTGCTCCGAGCTGGAAAGGCAGGTCGAGGTCGGTGGGGAATGAGGCGCCCCGATGTCTCTATCCAGCTCTGCCCCCGCCTCCCCCTCCCCAAACCTCGGTAAATACAGGCATCTTCACGTTGTTGCTGGACCACAATGAGCTTTTCTTGTGTTTACGGCTGTGATTTGGGCACCTAATTCTGAATTGTATTGATTTCTCCCTAAACGGCATTGAAAAGCCTGATCTAAGCACTCTTTTGTGGCTTAGAGTTATTTGTCCTGTCTGCATGAAAAAGCAGGACCGAAAAACAAGCCTCTAATTCACCCATGGTGCTAGCACCGGTCATTTGGCAGCAAAGGTTGAAGGCTGAAGTGAGCCCAGCTTGGAGGATATTGGTCTTAGCAGCAGGGTTTTCCTGCTGTGTGCTGGTTCCCCTTAGTGCCATTCCCTCTGGTGTTCCAATACATTTCCCTCCATACCCCCCCACATGCTGGGGCAGTTGCAGGGAGCTGGAGGAGTTGCTGCCTTGCCAAGCCACTGCACTTTCTCAAGATGAGTCACCTCAAGCTGACTCTGCAAGGAAGCCAAGTGGGCAAGGTCCCACCCAGCCTTGCCTTAGGATGAAAACAGTGTCACAGCTGAGCCAGTTGCAGCAAGGAGAGTCCCAGGGAGCAGAAGAGTGGGACAGACATCCAAGTGATGGTCTTACCAGGACCTTTTGGGAAACAGATCAACACATGAACTCTCCTACTGGGAGACAAGAACAAAGCCTCCTGTGGAAAAACCTAAAAAGCTGAGATCATCAGCCCAAAAGAATCCAGAGCTCTCTGCTGTAGAGCTGCTGAGACAGAAGAGCAGAAGTAGCAGCATCTTCTCCTGGTCGTGGCTGTGACAACACAACGTGATCCACGATAGAGCTATTGACCACTGCAGATGGGTGTGCAGCAGCATTGGCACCCTCGGGCTGAGCTCACTCCTGCCCTGAAGCCATGGGAAAGGACAGCTTCTTTACGGTCTCCTGCCCATGCATGACTGAGGAGACTGTTAGAGGGGCAGGATGGATTTGGTTGCTGTTCTCAGTTTTGCTTGTCCCCTGTGACCAGAGTCAAGTTGTGAATGGGGCATCACATCACTGTACATCTCCTGCTTCTCCCAGAGAGATGGGCTTGATGGCATGCAGGACAGCAGGGCTGCCTCGGACACAGAGCCCTTCTGGCTTGCAGCCAGGAGCCCTGCCAGTGTGGAGCTCTGGGCTGATGTGATTTGGCAGGTCTAGAGAGCTGCAAGAGAAGCTCCGTCCCAGCGTGGGGCTGATGAAAAGGCAGCAGTACCAGGACAAGACACAGAGAAGGCACAGGGAGGAGACCTTCAGCCCTGGTGAGATCCCACTCTGACCAGACCAAAGCTGTTGATTCAGCCAGTCTAATGATATGATACAAGCAGAAAAGTGACACTTAAGTTACTTATCTTCTAAGGCAGCATTCCCCATCCTCCTACTGTGTCTGCAAGCCAGGGCTCCCCATTGTCACACAGCCCAAAAGACGTGGGGAGCTGCTGCATCCCATGGGCTGAGCCAGTGCTGCAGCAAGGACTTGGCCCTCACTTCGGCTGTGAGATTCTGTGTCTTCTGCTTCCAGCAGTGGGTCTCTGTTCTGTGGTTTCCTGCTGGGTTTAGCACTGTGTTTTCTCCCCAGGAGAGTGCTGCTTCTCTGCCACTGCACAGCCTTGCTGGCCCCAGTGCACAAGTGATGCAAATGACACCATCCTGATGGTGCTGCCATCCTGTCTGCTCCTGTCACCTGGAGCTCAGCCTGGGCAATGGCATGTCAAGTTCATGGCAGGGCAGGCATCACACCTCCCCACTGCTGGACCATCAAGCCCAGGAGGGAGCCTGTGGATTGGATTATCATTTGTGACAATGGAACTTTTGATGGTAAAAGTGTCCCTTCATGCTCAGAACAGTCCAGAAGATGTTGCATTGAGGTTCATGGGAGAGGCACCAGCCTTGTGCAGCTGAGCCATGAAGGGCCATGAGGCTCTTGTCACCCCACGATGGACATCCCCAGCTGGGTTTGGGGTGCAGCTTCAGAGGGAGGTGAAAGGTGAGGCTGTTGCAGAGCTGGAGCAGAACTTCTGCAGGAGCAACAGAGCTTTTCCAATGCTGCAGGAAGATGTTTTGTGGTCACATCTAGGCTAAGGGAAGAGGTTTTCCTGCCCTGGATCCTGCCCTGAGCCAAGCATGTTGGAGGGGTCAAGTCCTTCCTTCACAACACTCCTAAAGTAAACCAAGGTTCCAGGCTATTGTGGTGTGATTGAGTACAAGTCCTTTAGCACCCATCTGTTATCTCTTAATTAAAGTTTCTTTCTAATTATTTTTTCTTGTCAAGAGCAAAGCTGCTGACTCCAGGGATTCACCAAACTAGAGCAAACAAATGCAGTCTCTGCTTTCTGCAACTCTTCATTAATGGACAAAATTAACTTGGAACAGTCCATATCTTTGGCTACATCGATGACACTTAATTATGCTTGTTTCCTTACAAAGATATATCCAGTTTTAAATCACTTGTGGAAGAAGTGCCTCCTTAAGCATGAAATTTCTTCTCCTTGAAGGAAGGTTTCTGCTGGCAAGAAAAACAAAGACCAAGTGGCCTCACAGGGAATAGGTGTGAGGAGATCAAGAATGGGGTGTGCTTTGGGAAGCTGGTGTCGGGAAATCCTCTCCAGGGCCAGGGGCTGCTTCATCTCAAGAAGGGCAGACCCCAGGGGTTGTCAAGCTGCACAGGGGAGTGGAGCCACTCGCATTCCTTGGACACAGTTGGTGCTGCTCAGGCCAGTGGGCATGGATCCTGAAGCAAGGGAGATTGTGCCAGGATTGTGCCACTACCCTGTCCTGTGACTGGGGAAGGCCAGGAGCATCCTCCTACAGAGGCTGCTCAGGCCACCTCTCTGTCCTCTTGCCCTCTCCATCCTCTGGGCTCCGTGCTCATATCCTGTGGCCTGATTCATCTCGTTTATCATGGGAAACTGTGGAATGAAAGATCCTTCTGGTTTATATGCTTGGAAAGCTCTTGGCATAGCCCTGGCACTGTGTAAATATTAAATGTATAATTGGCCACAATAACTGCCTGCAATGTTATAGGCTGGGGACAGAGTGGCTGGACAGTGCCCAGGCAGAAAGGGACCTGGGGGTGCTGGTTGACAGCTGGCTGAACATGAGCCAGCAGTGTGCCCTGGTGGCCAAGAAGGCCAATGGCCCCTGGCCTGTATTGGGAATAGTGTGGCCAGCAGGACCAGGGAGATCATTCTTCCCCTGTACTGGGCACTGGTGAGGCCACACCTTGAGTGCTGTGTCCAGTTATGTCACCTCAATTTAGGAAGGATGTCGAGACACTTGAACACTTCCAGAGGAGAGCAATGGGGCTGGGGAGGGGCTTGGAGCACAAACCCTGTGAGGAATGACTGAGGGAGCTGAGGTTGTTTAGCCTGGAGAAAAGGAGACCCAGGGGTGACCTTATCACTCTCTACAACTCCCTGAAAGGTGGCTGTAGTCAGGTGGGGTTGGTCTCTTTCTCCAGGCGACAACTACAGAACCAGAAGACACAGTCGCAAGCTGTGCCAAGGGAAATATAGGTTGCATATTAGGAAAAAGTTTTTCATGGAAAGAATAAAAAAGTATGGTAATTATCTGCCTGGGAAGGATGGTGTAGTCACCATCCCTGGATGTGTTTAGAAAATGACTGGATATGGCACCAGTGCCATGGACTAGTTGAGATGTTAGGGCATGGGCTGGACTCGATGATCGGGAAGGCCTCTTCCAACCTAGTATTCTGTGATTCTGTAATTTATTCTATACACAGACGGCTAATTAGCTGCTGAGACCATTATTTGTGGCTGGTTTCTCAGCTGTGGGAGGGACATATGAAGGTCAGTGGGGTGGTATGAAGGCCTCTGCAGAAGTGCTCCATGTCCTCAGAGAAAGTGGGGACCTGGCCTTTCTCACTGTGCTGGTTTCACCATCTGCAAAAGAAGGGAAGAGCTGAAGGCTGCAGTGCTCATCCCTCTCTCCAAAAATGCTGCAGTACCTTTCCTTTTCTCGCTCTCTCCTTACACGAGCCACGACCCTGCAGTGCATTTCAGCAGAGTGCTCGACGGAATATTTGTCCCAGTCTGCCTGCAAATCGCTGTGACAGTGAGGGTGGTTTGGCCTTGTTTGTGTCTGCTGGATGTTGTCTTGCCACAGGCCCTGGCTGAAAGACTCCCATTTAGGGTCTGTGGTGAGTGTTGGTGCCAGGAATGCAAACCATCCTCTCCACTTCCTCTGCTCCCTGTTCCAGTGACCCCTCAGGCGTCTGGGCATAGACCCCCAGTGCCACAGCTGGGGCTCCACACATGCCAGAGCCCAGCAGCATTCCTGCCATGGCAGCTGCCCATGCTGGCCGGGTGGGAGTCTCAGCTGGAGCAAAGGCAAAGGACTGGAGATGGGGAATGTCCCAAGAGAAGTTCTGCTCCTTCCTAGCACAGTGCATGCCAGGGCAGTCCTCACCTTTTTGCAGGATTTCCTTGTGCCTCTGCCCTTCCAGTTTTGATGTAGGTCAAGATTTCATTAAGGAGGAAAATGAGGATGAGGTTTCTATTGGATTTCCAGCTGGATGGGCTTGGGAAGCATTAAGTATGTTTCCAGAGGCCCCATATCTCAGCTCCTTTGTCTCCTCTTCCCTCCATATCTCTCTCTATCTGCTGTCCTGTTGGTCCCTGTTGCAGTTGCAGGACCTATCAAGCTGCCACTCATCTTTACTAGTGCAGCAAAGCAGCTCACAGCTCATTTCACCAAGCTGCCCCAGGTTCATTACTGGAAGCTCTCTATGTTTATTCCCATCTTCCCTCTACTGCAATTTCGCAGAGGTGTGGGTAAAGCTGTAATTTCTCCCATTGTGTATCACTATGGCTCCTTTCTAGATCTGGCACTTCATGTTACTAGCCATGCTGTGCCTGGCAGGTGTGCTGTGCTTGGCAGAGGATGTGGCCCTTGGTGGGCTTGGGTGCTGAGAGGTGTGTTGCTGGCTGGGGTGCAGCATCACAGCTCCTCTATGATGACATCACATTCTTGTGATGTCACTTGACCCAAAAGGCAGCATAATTTGGAGAAGCAGGGTGATGTAGGGGCAGGGCAGGGCAGCATCTTGAAGTGGCAGTTCTAGCCAGTGATCACATCTGTGTTGCTGGGAACGAATCTTTGGAAGCGTCTAGTCCAGTGTCCCACTTGGAAAAGGTCTGTCTTCAGCAGAAGACCAGATCAGCCATGGCTTTGTCAACAGAGCCCTGACAACCTCCATGGATGAGGATCCCTCCTCTCCATGGATACCTGTCCCAGTGCTGTGTTACCCTCCAGGAGAATAAATTATCCTCCATGTCCAGCTGGAGTGTTCCACCAGGACACTCCTGTCACCAGTTATCCATCCAAAAGAGCTGGCCCTGCAGCACAGGCACCATTGTGGTCCTTGATCCCATGGGTTACCACTGACATGGTGAACAGGAGTGTGGACAAACCTCCCTTCCCTCCCTCCCTGTTCAAGGGAGCTGTGGAGCTCTGGGTTCATTCCCAGCCTGCAGGAAGTGGAGGGTCCCAGTGGAGCTCTGGTCACCCCCGCTCATCCCCATCCTACAGCAGAGCTGCTGTTCTCAGTGGAGGACAGGCTTCCCCAGCATTCCAGGGGAGCTGTCCCCATGGTGTCCCTTCCCAAAGGGGCTGCCACACATCTGCATGTCACTGTGGTTGAGTGGGACTCCCACACCTGGCATGGGACAAGGGAGGACATGAGGACTTGTAAGATCCTCAGCAAACCCTGCTGGGAGAAATGCCTCCTCTGTAGCTGTGCTTTAGGTTCCTCCTTCACCAGGAACCTTAAATCATTGCTTTGGAAAGGAGCATTGCTTTCAAAGACCTGTCTTCCAGGAATGGCTTCCTCAGCCCTTCTGGATGAATGCCAGTATTTTTGTACTGTCTTGAAGGAAATAACTCAAGGTGACTTTTTTCCTTCACAGCTTAGTCCTTCAGCAACGAGCTATGGGCAAGCTCTCAGCCACAGTCCTGAGAAGCAGAGCTGAGCATCCCAGAGCGTTCTCCTCATCTAAATCCTTCTCTGGGAATAGGCATCAGGCAGGCAGGAGCCAGGCAAGGGTGGCAGGTCTGTGGCTCTATCACTGCACTGAGCCTTTCTCCATGCAAGGCTGGTGGGCAGTGCAGTGGTGGGTGTCAGAGCTCTAATGTCTCTGGTAAACAGAATTCCAAATGTAAGGACGGGATGGTCAATGGTCATGTGAGAAACAGGAAACAGGAAGATATAACCTCTTTACATAATGCAATAGAAGAAATTAGAGAAATTGAGTAAGACGCTTGAATTCTTACTGGAACTCTGATATCTGTATTTGTCCATCCACACATGTGCATAGTCATCTGTCTGTCCATCTGTTCATCATCCAACCATCCATCCACATCCAGAGCTATTCAAGGAGCTGACCATCCATCCAACACCACTTGCATTCACTGTCCTTCCATATCTCCTTTCCTCCATTCCGTCTGTGCCCATCCAGCCTGCTGTCCATCTGTCTGTGGTTACACACATTCATCCATCCGTCTACCCATCCACTGTCTTTTTCTGCTTCTGCCTATCTGTCTGTTTATCTGGTCCTGTTCCAGCTACGCCTCCTCACACAGATGCTTCATCTTAGATGTTCTTCCCTCTTTCTGCCTGTCAATACATCCTCCCAGCCTTTTTAGGACCCTTTTCTGGTCAGCATAGTTTCCCAAAGGTTCTCCATCCTTGGCTAATGTCAGAAATGGTCCCGAGGAATCCCACTAGCAACTTCTCACTACAAACCAGCTTTTCCTTGTCCTTAGCACCCCCTTTCCCAGAAGGGATAACATCCCCAAAGTTGCTCTACTCCTGTCAGAAGCAGGTGTCCAGACAGACCATCTGCAGGAGGGCTGAGACCTGCCAGGCACACCTCCAGAGCCAGCTTTGCAGATGGGATCAGGATGTGAGCTTAGACACAAGGAATGGCTGGATCACATCCATGTGGTCCCAGCTATCAATGCGACCTAGGAGCTGATGTCTGGAGAGGGAGAAAAGAGAGGAGAAGCCTTGGAGGTGCTTCTCCCACCTGTCTCCACCATCAGCTGCTTGCAATCTCCCAAGGCTCACTGGGCAGCTCAGTGTTTTAGGTCGTCTTCTGCAATGAATTCATTTACTTGCTGTCTCCCCGTCCAGTGTTGACATCAACAGCATGTGATGGATATAGATTTCTGTAATTTAATCACAATTCGTGCAAAAAATACCACTTTCTATGGCTTGTTTTCCTCTCCCTTATTTTATTAGGAGAAAGAGCAAGCAGTCCTCTGTTTGTCCTCTTCATGTCACTCGTCATTGCTAAGGTGTCTGTCACGTCTTTGCTTGATTGTCTCCTTTTATGGTTGAAGGGTTAGAGTCTACTAAACATTACGTGAGATCTGTTTCCAGCCTTAGCTGTTCCTGTTTCCTTCCTCTGCCGTGCTTCCAGTGGTGCTCTGCTCATAGCAGCATGGGGACAGGCTTGTTCGTGTATTTTGAGTTACAGTGCCTTCCATTTGGGGTTTGAGTTCTTGGTCACCACTGAGCTGATGTTTTTCAGGGAAGGGAGTGTGATGACTCCAAGGTGGGTTTCTGTGGAAGCTGTGGCACATTTGAAACCATGAATATGTAGGGGAAGTGAGGCTGCATGCATTCCACTGTGCATTAATCAGCACAGGGTTACTGCCTCGTGGTCTGTTCCACGATGTCCTTCTGCAGCACTTTGGAACCCAGCTGTGATTTGGCTGCCCTGACAGCCTCAGCAGCACTCTGTCTTCTCTCTGCCCTGACCCCTTTTACCTGTGAGTTACGAGGGTGTTGGGCAGATCTCTGTCAGACTTCAACAGTGACATCTTCTACTGCTACATTTGACAGCCTGTTTTCACCTTTGGTCTTTTGACTTTAGCTGCTATAAATACTTGCAAAGGACTTTCCCCAAATATCAGGGCTGCTTAGTTTCCTTGGAAGGCGCCTTGTCAAATGTGGTTTTGAAGCCCGGGAGAATTTTGAGAACTGAACCATCCTTGTCTGTGCACAAAGGCTTGATGAAGCCTTGAAGGAACCTCATCCCCATTCATCCTCCCATCCTGCTTCACCCTGTGTCACGCACATGAACTCACGTGGTTTTATCCTTGCCACATGCAGCTCAGCACAGCCAAGTGTGGCAACACGGGAAATATTCAGTTGCTAAGGATCATTAATGAATGTCAGCTCCAGCTCCTGTCCAGAAACCTGAGAAAATTCAATTAGGCAGCTGGTGCCCAATGAGCTGTGTTGCCCCACTCGTGAGCTGCTACATCAAACAGCTCAGCAAGGCATCATGTTATTGTGGAAAGAAAAGAAAACCCAGACAGGGAGACAAACAGCACTGCATGCACCAAGCAGCTGTGCCTTTCCACAGCAGGGCATAGTTAGGTTAGAGCATGGTCCTGTCTGGTTTCCTGGATAGGGAATTGCAAGGAGAATTACCTGCTTCCCATCTGTGCTGGTAAATATGTGGAATTTGCTGGTGACAAGTCCTGGGGTTGTGTCATCTCTCTGCTGGGAGTTTCTGATATATGCATTTGGTCTATGTCCTGCAACAAGTCACCTAGACACACGACTGGCAGTGTCCTGTGGGTCTGGCCATGCTGTGGGGTGTTGGGCTGTGTCTTGGTTTGAAAGACAGGTATCTGCCAAAAGAGACAAGGGCCTCTTTTTTTGAAAAGGAGAGTATAACACCCCCCCACACACCTTCACTCCAATATGATTTTGAAATTAAAGGACTCTCAGTTAAAGATATGGGTGTAGGAATAACAATTCTTTACTGATAGATACATGCATGTAAGAAGAGAAACAAAACAGCACAACAATAACTGCGAGATCAACAGCAACAGAGCAGCAAACCCAGTGAACAGTTCTCCCGGTTGTGGACACTTTTCCTCAGAGGTGCAGTTTCCGTTCTGGCTCTGCCTGCCAGCTCTGGATGAGCAGGGAGGAGATGTGGTGATCCCACGGGGCTGGAGAGACCCTGCGGTGAATGGCGTCTGTGTCCCAGATGGGAAGGATGGAGGGGAGATGCTGCTCACAGGTCCCAGGGCAGTGTCAGTCCTGATGCTCCAGCTCAAGGATCATCTTGTGGATGGGGATCACGGCATCTCAATTCATCCACTATTGCCAGTGGTGCACTGTCGAGGTGGCAGTTGGTACCTGCTGCTCTTCCACCTTCAGGAATCCCACTGCAGATGGGTTTTCTGATAGCCCAGGCATGGTGTTCAACTGCTTAATACCCTCTGCCGCCACAGCAGCTATTCCAAAAGCCCACCTGAGTCCCTTTGGGTCTTTGTAATAGCTGTTCCTGAGGAAGTCTATGCCTAGGATACATAGTGCCTCTGGGCCAGTCACAAGAGGATGTTTTTGTCACTCCTGTCCAGTCAGGCTCACCTCAGCCTCCATCAAAGTCAATTCCTGAGATCCCCCTGTAACCCCAGCAATTGAAACAGGTTCTTCCCCCACGTGTCCCGATGGTATTAATGTACATTGTGAACCAGTGTCAACCAATGCTCTGTGTTCCTGTGGCTCTGATGTGCCAGGCCATCGGATCCACACCGTCCAAAAGACCCGGTTTTCCCATGGCTCTCCCTGGCTAGAGGCAGGGCCCCTCTAGCCCTGGTTATTATTTCTCTCCTGGGCATACATACTGGAGGTTCCTTCAAGGGGATCTCAGAGATCTCTGTAATACCCTGCACCTTGGTCATGGGAGGCTGAGGCTACCCTCACTTTAGTGGAGCTCCCTCGGTTGGTGTTTCCTTCCCTGAGTTGATGCACTCGTGCTGCCAGGACAGAAGTGGGTTTCCCATCCCACCTTCTCATGTCTTCCCCATGGTCACACAGGAAGAGCCACAGGTCAGCTCGTGGGGTGTACCCTCTCTCCCTAGCTGGGGGCATTGGGCTCTAACTCTGGGGTCTGTGACTTGCACTGGTGCTGCATGGGAATTGTTCCTCCTCACCTCCTCCCTCGCTTCCCTCTGCTCCTCTTGGAGGCTCTTAATTACAGCAGAGACATGGGCTTGCATCAGGCCATTGATCATACTGCCAAAAACCCTAAGCTTGTTAGCAACAGAACCCACTGTTTCTCGCTTATCATCAGCATTAATTGTTGCAATAAAAGCAGCATATTGAGCAGGCCCTAGATTTGCCAGATTCCACAGCATTTGCCCTGTGCATCTGACCTTGTCAGGATCATTATCATGCTGTCCATCCCTCCCAAAGAGCACCTCCAGCACTGCCACTTCTCTCAGCTTTTGGATCCCTTCCTCAAGGGTCTTCCAAGGCATTCTGTGGTGGTACTCCTGCATTCTCTCTCTGTGGACAAAACTCTCTCTTACACTCATTAAAAGCTGTTCCCAGAGGGAATAGAGGTCCTGTTCCCTTAGGAATACCTGGTCCACACCTGAGTCCTGGGTCAAGGCTCCCAAATTCCTTGCCTCAGTACCATCCAGTTGCACACCTGTACCCATAAGGTCCCAGACCCGCAGTAACCAGGTTGTAAAAGCCTCACGGCCCCGTCGTACAATGTCTTTTCGCAGGTTACAGAGACTCTCGTATGACAGGGACTCGGTGATGATCTCAACTTCTGGCTCCCCTGCTGGTTGTGAGGGGCCCCCTTCCTGACCCTTATTATCTAGGTGCCTTGTTTTCATCTTAGACTTCCTAGTTTCCACAGGGGCAACTGCTGCTGGCTGTGAGTGCCCTTGCAGTTCAGCTGGAACCTGGACAGATGTAACATCTGTGGGTCCCACTGCTGCACCATCAGAGTCTCCCTCTTTAAGGCAGGGGGAGGGTTTCTCACCAGCTGGGGAGAGGTACTCCTTCAGCATCTGGCCCATCTCACGTATCTCCTTTGCTAGCACCCCCACCCATTCTGGGTGGTTCCTTTCCGAGGTGGGCTGTGGGGCAGGGTCAAACTCTGGGGTAATATCCCTAGTCTCTGGAACAGGGTCAGGCTCTGAGGCAGCATCACTATTTCCTGGGGTAGGTATCAGGGTTGTTATCCAAGTCAATCTCCCCTTATCTCAGAATGTTAGATAGAATAGGTTTAACAGGGATATCAGCAACACCAGCCACAGTATAATTTCATTACCATTTAGAGCAGATTTGAGCACCTGAAGCCTGGTGGGGTGGACTTCAAAAACTGGGTGATGGGTTGGGAGAAAATTTCCCCTGCTGTCACTTCCTCACAGTAAGTACCATTATTGAAGTAACCCCAAAAACACACACTTAGAGTGTGATAGCTCTGAATCCATGTGGCCATCTTCCAGAGAAAATTAAAAATCCATTAATTCCTCAACTGATCAACCCACAAAATGAATTGGATGATAGCCACAGTAACCTTGGATATGACACTCATGTTCAAAAGAGGGGCTTGCAAATAGGAGAGATATAGCAGTGACCACATGGAGGCCAAACCAGGGTAAGCTGGACAACACAGTTCCACCTAACACAAGCTTAGGTAACTCAAGAACTGTTATTCTTTTTTTCACCCCTTTCTCAATGCCCTCAGACAATGCCCCACGCTGGGAGCCAAAATCTGTCTCGGTTTGAAAGACAGGTAGGTATCTGCCAAAAGAGACAAGGGCCTCTTTTTTTTTTAAAAGGAGAGTATAACCTCCCTCCCCTTCACTCCACTATGATTTTGAAATTAAAGGGCTCTCAGTCAAAGATATGGGCGTAGGAATAACAGTTCTTTACTGATTTATATATATGTATTTTTATATATATATATATATATATATATATATATGTATACATATATGTAAGAAGAGAAACAAAACACCACAACAATAGCTGCGAGATCAACAGCAACAGAGCAGAAAACCCAACAAACACTTCCCCAGGCTGTGGACACCTTTCCTCAGACGTGCAGTCTCCGTTCTGGCTCTGCCTGCCAGCTCTGGGTGAGCAGGGAGGAGATGCGGTGATCCCGCGGGGCTGGAGGGACCCTGCGGTGAATGGCGTCTGTGTCCCAGATGGGAAGAGCAGAGTGGAGACGCTGCTCACAGGTCCCAGGACAGTGTCAGTCCTGATGCTCCAAAAGGATGTTCTGAAGTCGGTAGGAGATGCGGGAGAGCGTTTGGGCAGGGAGGTTGCGGGATTCCACAGCCAAGGAAGGCTCCCCCGCATCGGGATGGCAGAGCGGAGTTTCTAGCGACCGTCCTTCTCTGAGCCAGACCAGAAAGAGAGTGAGAGCCCCAGAGAACAGACCCCTCCTCACCTCTTCTCCCCCCTGCAAGAGAAACTGTCAACTTAGCTGTCTGAGCTTCTGGGTGTAGCCCCAAATACTTAGCATAACCATGGGGGAAATTCCACAGAAAGAAAAGGGAAAAATTCAATCCCCAACAGGCTGGTGAGCCGTGTGTGCAGCCCTGACGTGTGTTGACCACAGCAAAGGTGAGAGGAAGCCATCCTGTGGGTGGAGATGGTCCGTGATCCTCTGGTATTTGTCAGCTGGTCCACTCTAGTCTAAACTAAATCACGGCTGGGGACAGGAGCAGAACCTGGGCTTCCCTGGCCACCAAAACAGTGCCAGCTCACACCCCAGTCCTTCTCTCACTTTCCCAGATGGGAAGGTGAGATCTTATTTCCAAGGCAACTGTGCTGAGGGGCTCTGAGTTCACCTGTTTTTCCCCCTCTTCCTTCCCACAGAGAGCCACATCCAGTATGAGCGGGTAGGTGCAGACGTGACCATGAAGTGTGGCTCCATGGACTGGGATGCAGCTGTGACCTGGACAGCCAACGGCACCGACATTGACGAGTCCCACCTGAACGGGTCCTACCTGATCCTGAAGAATGTGGACCTGTCGCAGAGTGGCCAGTACTCCTGCTACGAGGGCTCCTCCTGGCACCTCAAATACCAGACCTACCTGAGGGTGGGAAGTGAGTACCCCAGCATGTCACATTGAGGGGGACAGTCTCTGCTCCCATATTGACTCCCCACAGCCCCACCTCCTGCCATGCCAACCCCTTTACTTTCCATACATAGGGTTGTCTGCTTCACACCACCATATGAGGTCCTCATGGCACACTAATCCCAGCTGGAATCGGCCACTCTGCCCCAAACTGGTAGATTAAATGATGCCTCAGGAATAATTTGAGAAGGGATGTAGCTTCTCCCTGTAGCCCTGTGCCACAACAACCATCTCTGTAGGTGGGAAGAGCTGTCAGAGAGGATTGCAGTCAGCAAAGAGAAGCCTGGCTGGGATTATTGCAGTGTGGTTGTTTCAGAGAGGCAGCCAAAAGGTGCTGGTGATCCCTGGGTTTGCAGAATCCTGGGTGCACAGGAGGACAGCTGCTCATTCCTCAACATTTTGCGTATCTTTGGCACGGGATGCACTGATTCCCGGGCCTCAGCAGGGGAGATAGGAGTTATGCTTTATTTCACATGATGCTAAGAGCTGATAGCAGCTGTGTGTTTTGAGGGCTGCTATGTTTGTACAGCTGATAGCAACTGTGTGTTTTGCAGCACGGCATACACAACTGGCACCCGTGGGTGTGTGGGAGCACAGTAACTGATGCATCATCTGGGAACCCTGCCATCCAGGGATGTGCCATGTATATTCCCAGGTTTGGAAGACACAGCAGAGCCTTCCTCTACTCCTTATCTCACTTTCTGCATCTGAACCAGGGTGATTTTTCCATCCTAGAC
The DNA here is from genome assembly GCF_052056855.1 of Sturnus vulgaris. Classification (NCBI taxonomy): domain Eukaryota; kingdom Metazoa; phylum Chordata; class Aves; order Passeriformes; family Sturnidae; genus Sturnus; species Sturnus vulgaris. Next base: position 73,394,251 of record NC_142283.1, on the reverse strand, counting down.
CATGCTCCAGGGACAGAGGGTCACAGGAGGGTCTGTGTAAGCCCTGAAATAAGGCACGAGGGGTTCACTGCACCTAGAGATTCCAATTTTAGAGATGCTTTACAGTGTCCAACTCATTCAAGGTTGTATGGGATAGATTCTGGTGTCTGGGCCAAGGAGAAGGGGTGCTGGAATGAGCTGGAAGGTGATGTGAGAAGCAGGTAAGGGGAAGCAGTCAGCACAGGGCAAGGTTTACACCAGTGAGCAGGTGTGGGGGCTGGAAGCATGGCAGACAAAAAAGCCACTGACACTGCCTAACAAATGAGTCAGGGGCTTTTTTAGCTGCATTGTGGTCAGGAGGTGTTAACTAGTTCAGAGCCAGAAAAGGCAGGAGATGGGTCCAGTGCAGGCAGCAGCACAAGGAGGTTGTGCAGCTCCTCTGCTTGGGCATGTGCTCACCACATCCCATGCAGGGAGAGGTCCCAGGCTGTGCCAATGCAGAGAGGGCTGCAGCCTAAGCCTGCAGGAAACAAGGGGCCTCCAACCACCTCTTCTGCAGCTGTGGCATCACTGTGATTTTGCAATGGCTCTTCCATCTGCTAAGCACCTCACTAATAGTAATCCCTGTCAATCCGCTCAGGGACCCGTGGGAATTGCTCAGCGTTAGAGCCCAAATCCTGCTGTTCCCTGTTGCTGTGTGTTCCCATCTGCTGGAGACTCATAGCCCCCTGAGCATTGGGCAGCTGAGAAGCCCAGTTGGACACTGCTGGGGCCACTAGCCCCCAGAGAGAGGGTGGCAAATAAATAAACAAGTGTCTGGCATTGTTAACACAATTAACTGTGCAAGGAACTAATCAGGTGAGACGCTTTTAGTAGTAATTAATTTAGCCGGCTGGATTTTAATTTAATGCTCTCTGTGAGGTTTTTTTCCCAGCGCTGCACCCCCAGCCCCCCCCACCTCACCCTAAGTGCCATGGCTCTGCTGGGAATGATTGATTCCCTGGAGGTGTGAGGATTCATGCAAAGGAGTGGATTTGGGAGAATCCCAGCAGGGAATGGAGATGGGCTTGGGCATGTAGATGGAGATGGGTGACTTTTGGGAGGTTTTCAGCATGGCCCTGTGGTAGCATCACTGCTGCAGCTGAGTGCTTTGGGAGCCCAAACCTGGGATTTGAGGGATCTTGGACTCGTTTTGTTTCAATTGCATGGGAAATTAAATGAAAACAGGCCTGTGCCTGCATTTTTCTCTTTTACTGGGGCAACAAGAAAGATGACTGCAGCGAGAGTGAGGGGCTGGGGCTGCACGTGGAGAAGTGTTGGGGATCTCATTAAATAAATGGTGGTGCCTGGAATGTGCTCCCCAGGCAAAGCAGGAGTGCTCCTGAGCATAGAACACCACAGGAAGGATGTGTAGAGGGAGCAGAGAAGGGTCAAGGACCAGGAAAGGGTGTCAATTAGCAAAGCTAAAAGCAAGCTCAGTTGTGGGGGTCAGCGAGCACAGGGATAAAGGGAGACCTGCCAGGAGTCAAGCTGAGCAAGACCTTGCAGAGGAAATGAAAAGGGGGGTTAGCCATATAAATACAGAGCAAACGAGGAGAGAAGAGCAGAGCTGGTTCTGCACACAGGTTTCAGGGAGGATTAAAAGTAAACTCGGCAGAACCCAATACAAATAAACCCTGCCAGGTCTGAGCAGCGATGCTGAGAGCAAGGGCAGCACAGGCTAAAGGAGACGAGGGAGCACAGAACCTGGAGGTGATCCTCTCTTGTGGAGGCACCTTCAAAGACATCAGTGAACTAAAGGCTTGGGGAGCACCTCATCCCCATGTGAGGACAGCTGTTCATTAGCAAGGCTCATTAGCAGCTGAGAGGTCAGTGGTGGTACCCAGTGCAACGTGTCTCCTGTGCCTGAGCGAAGGAAAGGTCCTCATCAGACAGCCTGACCCCACTGCACAGCAGGGCCACATGGTGCTCTTGGAAGAGGGAACAATTAAAGACGTGGAGACAAATGGAAAATGGGAAAAAAATACAACTGGGGCTTGCCAGGGATATATCACAGCAGATTAACCTGATAGCTCTCTTTGATAAGGGAACCAGTTTTCTGAGCCCAGAAATGTGGTCAGTGTAATCTGTCTTGACTTCAGTGAAGTATTTGCTATGATGCCACATGGGAAATTATGAGTTAAACCAGAGAAAATGTGGATTAGTATGAGAATTGGAACACAGCTTAGGAAATAGCTACAGGGGATCAGATTGTGCTTAAAGGGGGAGCTCCTGGAAGGGATGGGGAAGCTTTGGCACCATGTTTGGACTGCTTTGGGCCACTCTCTGTGGAGTTTTCTGTAATGGCTCTGGCCCACAAGGACCAGGCGATTTTGGTTGGATATGCCAGTGGCTAAGGAGGAACAAGAAGATATCTGGGGTTGGGAATTTCATGCTGAAGGGACCAGAAAGCTACATAATGGTGCAGGCACAAGTGTGGGCGGGAGGGAAGGCACAGGTAGCTCATCTGCTCCCTGAGATGGGTTTAACACCCAAGTCCACATCACGAGGGACGGGGCTGGGAGCACAGCAACATCCTGCAGAGGCTAGGGGTAGCTGGGCTGTCTCAGTCACTGCAGAAATGGGGACACTGGTGGTGGGACAGTGTGCATTCAGGGATGGCAAGAAGGAGGGTGCCCCAGGCTTGTCTATTGCGAAAGGTCCCAGATCAGCCACCTACAAGGCATGAATCCTCCTCTGCACAAACTGACCTGGGAGAAGCTGGCACTTATCCAGGTGAAACCTCTTCCAGGGCACTTTGAGCAGTGACTTGTTGGTTTATCCCTTTCTTCCGGCAGCTGAGCATGAGGTGAAGCTCAGGAGAGCAACCAGGTGTTTACCTTCAGTGATCACCTGCCCTGCAGATGCCCACGTGTGGCCAGAAGCAGGAGGTGGGTCCAGGTCTCCTCACACACCAGGCATCCCTGGCCTGAGGCCAGGGCTCAGCACCAGGAGCAGGGCAGGAGGGAGCACAAGGCTCTGGGTAACAGGAGCGTGGTGCCGGGCTCCTGGCTGCCCCCACAAGCCACAGCTCTGCATTTGGAAATGAGCAGCCGGAGGGCCCGGGGGTGGATATAACAAAGACGTTGGGAAATAATGCACTCTTGAGGTTTGGCACACGGCTCTGTGCGTTACAGAATGTTATAAAAATACTGCTAATGGGCCAGAGAGGAGTGGAAACGCGCGTCGGAAAGGCTGCCAGAAGCTGGAGAGTGCACATGAGAGCAGGGAGGCCTTGTGTGCAAAGAAGGGAGGGCGGGAGGGAGGCAGCCAGGGCAGGCACCCTCCTTCCACTCCCATCCCTCCGTCCCTTTCTAACCTGCTTATCTCCATCCCGACCCAGCACCTCTTCCCCTTTGCCCTTCTGTCCTGCTTTGCGGATGCCCAAGCCCTGGTGGACAGGCATCTGACCCTCATCATTCAGCCTTGCTGCCCAAAAAAGCTGCTGCCTGACGGGATGGAGTGCAAGCAGGGATGGGGTGTGCATGGGAGAGGAAATACAGCAGAATCCCCTCCAGCAGCAGGGGCACAGATCGGGATGCAAGCAGTGCAGTTGTCTTCCATGCTGCAGTGATGGCCTGGGGTCTTGTATCCTGGTGCCAGCCCCAGCGCTGCCCCATGGGCTCTGCTGCCTCCCAGGCCATGGATGTGGGAAAAGGACTGGCAGAGTACAAGCAGTCCCAGGCTGGCCTGCTTCCTCCATGTCTGTCACTGAGTGGCTGGCGAGAGAAAGAGGAAAAAACATGCGGTTTGACGGAAAATGACATGGAAAAAACAACCAAATTAACAGAAAAACAAACAAAGCAAAACCAGAGAGAGGGAGGGGGAAAGGGGCAAAGCAACAGGAACCACATGTGAGTGGGGAGGCCAGGAGAGCCAGAGTGTTCTCTGGACTGATTAGCAAGCAATCAAACATCGGCCACTAATAAATAATCAGAGCCTCCCTTTTCTCTGCCTTAGAAGTCTTTTTCTTCCCAGCTGGGCTCCAGCTGCAACCAGAGGGTTGTACTGCAAGTTTGCATCCATTTTTTGTTTTTATTTTTAAAACCTTTTTTCCTGTTTCACCTATCCAAAATAAAGACGGAAAACAAGAAGGTAGTGACCTCTCCACGTAAGACATGCACCTCTGGATCCATCAGGGCAGGCGTGAGCATCCCGTGATAGGCACAGGCTAAACAGTGCGGGAAGGCAGTGCCAGGGACTGGTGTGTGCCCACCTGTTTCCATGGCTTGGCTGGGTGGGAAAAAACTGCAGAAGGGCACTGATGACATGCCAGCTTGGGAGAACAGAAGTTTGGCTGGATCTGGCAGCCAGTGGTGAAGATGTGGCACTTGCATAAGGGTGTCTCTGGTCAGGCTGGTGCTCCTGCCTGGATGCTGAGGAGAAGCACAGGCCTGGGGTCAGTATGTACAGATAGTTCCTTGCTCATGTCCAGCGATCTGTGATGCAGAGGTTTTTTTGTTGTTTTGGGGGTTTTTTTTAACTAAAAAAAAAAGCCCTTTTGATGGATTTTTCCCCTCTGAACTCTTCCAATCCTTTCCCGTGGTGATGTAAACTTAGGCTATTTCAGGAGCAACAAGTTAAACATGACTTCAGCCATTCCCTGGCACCAGGGTCTGCTGGCAGGGAACAGCACCGACCCCTTCAGTTCATCCCTCTCACCCTCCCAATGTGCTCCTGGCCCTTGGGGATAGTCTTACACAAGGGCAACTCCAAGGCTGTGCCCAAGCAGTGCTTGAGGGCAGGACTACATTAACATGGACCAAACCTATTTTAAGGGTGGAGATAATAAATTAAAATTGTTGGTATTCCAGAATCAGGAGATGCACTCCAGAGCTGTTGTGGTCATTACTATGGGGCGATTTTTTTCCTTGTGTACCTGCACCACTGGGGGCTGGGTAGGTGCAGTGGTTCTGGAGTGATTCACAGCAAAGCATCACCCCCCAATTCCTAGAAGCCAAGGAAAGGGAGGGTAAAAGAGCTTGCAGATACGCTAGCTCATTGAAATTCGGCTTTATTTCGCAAGGCTGCAGGCTCTCCAGTCGCTGCCTTCCCACGTTGTGCTGTTCATGCATGGCTGGGAAAATTCAGTGGATGTGCTGCCTGCGACCAGATTTCGGGTCTTGGCCCGGCTGAGAGCTGGAAAGGCGTACTGGGTAACAGTATGCAAATTACTAACCCGGCTCTTTAAGGAGAAAGCCAAAAAAAACCCACCCAAAAACCCCACCACGCTCCCAGATGCAATTAGTCCTAATCGAATTAGGAGCCGGACTAGAAAAACAAACACGTTTGCAGGCAGCAGGCGACCTTTCTGCCCCGTTCAGTGGGCTGCAGGCTGCATGGCGCAGCGGGAAGGGCTGGATGGAGCCGTGCCCCATGGCCCACGTGTGCACACTCTGGTACGCTCACACCCGCACCCCGCTGCTCCTCTCCTCCTTCCCCTCGCTGCGCTGGGCAGCCAGCCCAGCTGCAGCATAGCAGAGTGATGCTTCCTTGGCTCGCCATGTAAAACATGATAATCTGGGGCAGCCGGTGTCAGAAACAATAAAAATATTCCCTCTCCCATCCTTACGGCTCCCCCCTTGCCGCGGGGGAGTTGGGGACAGCGAGGAGGACGCGGTGTTAGGGCCAGCGGAGCATCACGGGGCGCTTATGAGCAGCCACAGCTTGGGACAACAGCACGGGCAGCTCTGCCCTGGCCTTGCCAATGCTATCTGAGGGAAGAGCGTGCCCAGGAGGTGGCCAGTGCATGCGGTATCCCATTCCCGTGTCTGTCCCCAGTGGTGCCTGGAGGGATGTGGCCCCACACTTGACACGAGTGACGGATGAGCTCGTGCTGTGTTGGGTGCTATGGAGAGCTCATGGCTCCCTCAGAGTCACAGCAGGAGCATCATGTGGCACGAGGGCACTGAGAAGGGGAGAAGTCACTCCCTCGCCATCTTTCTTCAGGGGAAGAGTTCCAGGGTTGCCAGCGACGAGCCAGAGCCAGGGATGGAGCGTCTGTCAGAGAGAGGCTGCTTAAGATGCAAGAACCCTCTCAGTGAATGTGAAATCCTGAGCTTTGGATCTCCAAGTGAAATGAGGCTCCCTATGCATCCTGTTCTGCAGCTAGGCTGGGAATAAGATCATGGGATAGGACCCAGAAGGAACCTGGCTCCAGCTGCTGGGCTGGAGGAGAAAAGGAAAAAAGACTCTAGGGCTAGGCAGCTTCCTGGAAAACCCTCCCCATCCATGGCTAGCACAAATACCAAATGCTGCATGCAGTACCAACATCCTATGTCCTGGGTAGATGGCAGCACAGCCTCCTTCTGCTCTCCTGAGATTTGTTTATCCTTCCTAACATGACAAAAACAGCTCTGTAGTTGAAGAATCCCAAGTCCAGTCTAAACAGCTTCCCACAACCCTTGCTCTGCTGTGCCAGGAATTAGGGATGCCTAGGACTGAGAAAACAAACCCTCTTCCTTGGCAGGGGGATGGTGGCCATGGATGAGGACCGTGACTGCCCTGGGGACTGGAGGGGACACACATTGGTTCTCCGTTTGCACTGGCCTCTGCTCCAGGAAGGATTTTATCTGAGCCGTTCCTAAGTGCCCCTTGTCAAAATATTTGGTGCAAGCTTCCTGCCGCCCACCAGCAATGTGTCCCCAGCTTCCAGGGCCCTGAGAGGGGAGGAACAGGTCGGGATACAGCCACCTCCTGTCACTGCAGCTATGGGACAAGGAGCAAAGGAATGGATGCTCCACATATGAATGCTGCTTTCCTTTCTCCACCACAGCTCCAAAGGGCTGTGGTACTTAAATAAGATCACTGTTTGCTTCCCAGAAGGTGCTGAAGGAAGAAACCTCACCAATGTCACCAGCACAGGGAATAGCTCTTGCCTGTCACTGCCCGCATGTGCCCATGTTTGCAGGCACCCAGGCCAGATAGTGTCACCAGGAATGGGAAGATCCCACAGTGGAGATCCTCTGTGGCTACATCCCTCTTCTCTGAAGGAGAGGAGATGGCAGGCAGCAGCAAATCCTCATCTTTTCCCAGTATCCAAAGCTCTTCCATCCCTCCCTGAAACTTCTGGTAGTGGCTGGGGACAACAGTGGGGCCCAGGCATGCAGTGAGGTGCCAGCCAAGGGCTCAGCAAGGTCAGAAGGTCCAGGGTACTTCAGCGTGAAAGGCGTTGTCATTAGCTGTGGTTTCCCGAGCTGCTGCGTCTGCTGTAAATAATTTAGCAGACTAAATGTGTGCTAACAGCAGGTCAGGGCAGGGACCAGAGAAGGAGCACAGTTTTGGGCCTGGAAAGCGGGGAAGGGCACCAGGATAAAGTGAGATTATTTTCCTCCTATTAGCAGGACAGGGTGGTGTCTCCCCCCCGGAAAAGGAGTCAGAGGGTTCCCATGCCCGATGGATCCCTTTCCTCCCTAGTCCCTTCCTGAGCTGTCAGCATCAGTACCAGAGGCAACTGCAGGACAATTTCCAGTTGCTCTTGCTCCAAGCACTTTAATGCTGTTTAAACAATTACGCAGTTGATAAATTTTGACAAGAAGAGATAGAAATAGCCTGGGAGAGCCATGCAGTAGAAATGCTCTAAACAGATGTCCCTTTTCTCCCCCTCCTGTGCTCCCTGGGGGTCTTTATCGTTTGCTGCCAACTGAACAAGGCAGTGTTTGCATGAGTTAGGATGGTGGGGAGGGGGAACAAAATGCCTTATTAAAATGGTTTATGATACCATCCCTAGGGTGACGGCTGCTTGTTTTTTCTTCAGGATGGTCTTTTCTGCCCTGACAGGAGCCATGCAGAGCCTGGTGAGCACGGCTAACATCAGGCTGTGTGCCCTCTCTCCAGCAGCTCACAGGGTACCAGCCTGGGCAGCCTGGCTGATGATGATGCTGGGGAACGAGAGGGGTGTTTGCCAAAAGCAAGTGAGCAGTGCCTAGCTGATGTGCCAAGCAGCATGGGGACATCTGGTCTTGCTCTGGGGACATGAAGAGCAGAGCCCAGCAGTGTGTGCATAGAACCTTGTGTCAGCAGGGACCAGCAGTGGCTCTTCAGTGCTGCAGTTTGCCCCAAGTGGCAGATGTGGAGGACAGAGGGATCATGAAACCATGACTGGACCAGAGTCAGGTTCGCAGGGAAACTCTGTGTCCTGTGTGGCTGAGTTGGGATGTGTAGAATGAGGAGGTGGATCCTCTGGAGGACAGATCACTCAATAGGTCCATGCTAGGAAGCCCTGAGGAGGTTTGGAGCTGTAGCTCAGACCTTGGTGCTGCGTTTTTGCTCGTGTTGGGCTGCCTTGTCCTGAGCATTCCCAACCCTGCATGTTTTTCCTCTCCACAGCTGGACAGTGTGAGTAGCTTTGTACTGAGCACACCCCAACTCTGCACGTTCCATGAGGAGCAGCTTTGCATGGCATGGCTTGTCACATGTCACAAATGCATTGTGTCCTCTTGGTCAGGGAAGAAAGCAGAGGGTTGCAAGCAGCTCTCTGCCTTTTGGCTGTATTGGTCTGAGCCAGTGCCTGCTCCCAGGCACTGGAGCCAGGGACCTGTGAAATATTTTGTTTGTATGGTGGATGAGCTAGAACTTGCCATCTTTTGTTGTCTTTGCAGTTGACGTGGTGCCATTCACTTTTTTTGGGGAAATAATTGCTCAGCCATCCAATGCAGAGTTCATCCCTGCTGTCTCCATGTGGACTCAAGCTGTTTCCCCTTTCCTCTGTGCTTGACTTCTCTGAACTGCCAGCCAGATGCAGCTGCCCTCTGAAAAGGCTCTTTGGCCTCACCAACTTCTTCCTCCTCTTTCTCTCTTGCCCTCACTGAAACCCAGGGACATGGACTCCAGTGCTGAACTGGGGACACAGGGCAGCCCATGCTACCTCTCATTCCTCCCCTATTCCTCTGACATCCCAGGGATGTCAGAGTCTGAATGAAAAGACAGAAAGGGAAATTAAGACACAGACTGGGGAGGAATTTTCTGAAGCCACAAATTTGGGCTTAAAACCCTGTGTGATGATTCTGTGCCATCCTCACCCTACAAGGCTTCCCAAGTTGGTTTGGACACCCCCAATGCCAGGACTCCCACGCACTGCAGCCCACCCTAGGGGCCTCTGATCACACAGGTCTGCATGTTTCTGCATCACACCATGGAGTGGGACAGCTCCCAGGCAGCCTGGACATGTCATCCATGGGCAACCTCCTCTTTCTGCCACAGCCGTCATCATCCAGCCCTTCCTCCCATTCCTCCCCCCTCTCCTGGGCAGAATGTGGGTTTGCTTCTGCTTCTTCTGCTCAGAGAGTCGTGAATTCTAGGGAGAGGGGAATTTCCCTATCTCCAACTGACCTGAAGCATTGGATTCAGGTGGCCGGATAAGGTCCAAAATCAGAAACCCCTGCATTCTTGGAGCAGAGAGCACAGAGGGAGGAGCTGATACTGTGGGCACCACTGCTGTTCATATCATTGCAAAGCAGGTGTGATTATGCTGCTGGGTTGCTCTGTGCAAAAGCACCAGGCTGTTCCTTGCTGTGTCAGTGGTGATACACAGCATTTGTAAACCCCACTTGCTTTGCTGGAGCAGCATAACCACACCAACAATGCTCCCATCGCCTCCAAAGGCTCGGAAGGGGAAGCACCACCACTTTTTTAGCTGCCAAAGCAATGTTCATGGATGTGATTTTTGCCATGGTGGTGTGAAGACTGCTGTATCGACCCATGGAGGGTGTTGTCCAGAGATGGAAAAGAGCAGTGGGCTTTATCATGGGCATAAAAAAGCTCACAAAGCTGCTGTGAGACATAGTCATTGCAGGCATCATTCTGCAGCATTCCCTTCTCCCACTTCCTTGTCTCTCGGCAGATCTCAGGGATGATTCCCACTTAGAGTGAGCAGAGCAGTTGCCCAGGAGCAGTGGCAGTATGAGGTCTGTGCTGCCACACACCTCCAGGGCTTAATTATGACCAGAAAAAAGCAAAATGGCAGAGGGCACAGAAGACAGCTGCTGCAGGAGGGTGTGCCAGGATGGAGGTGCCCTAAACTGTTGGGACAGGCTGGCCAAAATGGAGACTCTTAGACAAGACTTAGCCAGCTCTGCCAACTGCTGCATATGTACAAGCAAAGACGATATTAGATCCTTGCTTAGTTCCTATGATGTTAGCAAAGAAGTGATTTAAGAAGGACCCTGGGAAAACGGAAATAAAGAAGGATGCAAATGGAGCAGGGGGAACTGCCAAAAGGAGAAAGACTTAAAATAATCTGTTCAGTGACTTCAAGGGAAGCTGGAAAGATGCCTTGACTCCTTTTGGTAATTACCTCCAAGCAGAGAAGATACTGGGTACTAACTCAGCAAGCAAATGCATAACTAGAGCCAATAACTGGAAGCTCAGCCACAACCACGTTTGAATTAGAAATGAGGCTCATATTTTTAATAGAAAAAATGATTAAGCATCGAAACAAACTGCCAAAAGCCGTGTCGACTCCTCTGTTGCTTGTTATCTGCAGAGCAAGGCTGGCTGCCTTGCTGAAGGATGGTTCTGTCAAACACAAGTTATTGGGCTCAATAGAGGGGTAATGGAGGGATGTAATGGCCTGTGCAACCCAGGAGGTCAGGTGAGATGAACTAATTTTCTCCCATGGCCTTCAAGTCAGTGACTTAAGGAAGGTGCATATCCCTGTCTTGCAGATTTAGCTCCGCGGTTGCCGTTTCTTTCCTCAGACAATGTGGCTCAGGTGTTTAGTGGTGCACATCAGGGCTGTGAGGGAAAATCTGCAGAACAGGAGGATGTGGGGTGTTTGGAGGATGCTGCATGTCCCCACTCTAGGATGCTACTCACCCTGCTCCATCCCAGCTCCATGATGACTTGGCTTTTTGTGCATCCTGCTCCTGGCTGGGAGACAAATGTTGCCTCAGTGCTGGGGTGTCTGCAAGGCACAGGGCGAGGCAGGAAAAAAAACGGGACAAAATGGGACAAGATGGGTCAGGTCTGAGAAGGGGAAGGAAGAAGAGAGATAGGATGGAGATACTCATGTAAGCATTAGCATGAAGGACAGAAAGCTCTCACAGCCCTCCTTCGAGGGAGGGATTGACAGAGAACTTTTGATGAGGAGCCGAATGGAGATAATGTGCCATCAAACAGCACGAACTCTGCTTCCAGCGTGCAGACAGGAGCTTGGCACAGCACGCCCAGAAGCACTTACCTTCCTTAATGGCCGGGCAGAGCCTCCCAGGCCACCCCATTACGAGCTGCCTCCCCAGGCGAGCTGGCACAAAGCGCTTGGCCAGCCCAGGAGCAGCAGTGCCACAAAGCCTGTGATGCTCTAGCCCAAAAAATCCCAGCCCCTCCAACTGGGTATAAGGCACACCCTGAGAGTACAGTGGGGCAGCACACAAATTTGGGGTCAGACCTGGTTAGTTTGTCTGTTTTTCAAGTTGTCTGTCCTCCCTGGGAGCAGGAGAAGCCTTGCATATGTCACAGGGGCCGTGCACCCCGCACGTCACAGTGCTGGCATTGCTCACAGGCCACTAGCCAGGGCAGGACAAACTGGTATCCAGGGTAGCAAAAGGGCTGTGGTGCACTTGCAACTGGAGTTTCAGGGTGGTGTTGCTTGTGGGCAAAGCAGCACCCACTCCCCCAGGCTCTCCACCAGCACCCTGCAAGCAGCAGGCACAGCTGGGCTTATCCGGGGTGGGCAGCCCAGCAGAGACACAAGAGGACGGGGATGCAGCCCAAGCACTGCTCTGCTCCTGCTGAGAAGCTTTTCCCCATGAAGGAACTAACAGGCCAGCAGCTGCTGCCAAACACAGTCCGGGGCACATATCAGCAGGAGAAGCTGGCTCCTGCTAGGAGGGGGCCAAGTCGTGTTCACCTGCCACCCCGACAGTGCTCCCTGCTTTGCATGAAAGAGGCACTTTGATTGCTGACATCTGTAGACAATCAGATAAGAATTAGAGTTATTCCTCTAGGCATAAATGGTATTTCTAATCTCATAATCCCTTAATATTGTTCTCACCAGGATGTGGCTGGTGCTAATCCCTGAGAGTTTGTTCTAGGGCAAATTTCAGGGAAGCCAGGGAGGTGCAGGAGGGGTTGCCCACCTTCCCTCTCTTCTGGCTGCAAAGCAAGCAGGGACAGCAGGTCAGGCTGCAGCCCCTTTTGCCAGCTGGAGGATGCTCACACTTGGATAGAGGCATTTCAGAGCCCTTTCACCACAGCTGCAAAGAGCCCCCACAGGTCTTCCTGCCCCCATCACTGCTCTGGGTTTTTCTCTTGGCTGATCAGCTCTGTGGCACCAGCAGTAGGCTCCAGACTGGTTTAGCTACTTGGCTGCTTTCCAAAAGCAAATATTGATCCCTGGGGAGCACCTGGGGCCTCTATTTCTGTTCCGAAGAGGTGCAGTGCGGGAAACACCCTACCACTGCAGGACTGCAAAGTCCAAGGTTCCCCGCCAGGTGAGGGTGAAAGGTGTTTTGTAAGGACCCTGGGCTGCCTTTGGCCCTAATTTTGCATCCTCTTTGGGATAGTGGAGAGAGAGCCACTTGAGCTATTCCTTACCCCGGCCCTGACACTGGTGTACTGGAGACAGATGTACCTCTCTTCAGGGACCCCACAGTGGCCTTCCATCCTGGCCACCTTGCAGGCACAGTCCAGGTGGAAAGTGAGCTGAAAACCTCTCACTGTCTAGTATCAGAACAAGCTGGGATTCCCATTTCTCTTGTCCCTGCTGCATCTTCCTTTCTGCAGCCCAGCTCATCTCAGCTGTGTGTGACAGCTCCAGTGGTACTGAACCACTCCAGGGACTTGCACAGTGCTCCCAACGGGAACTGGGATGGAACTCAGCCTGGGTGATATCATGCTGCCCTGCTGCCTGCAGCCATGAGCATCCCACCATAGTGCAGGGATGGAAATCATGCTCTGGGCTCCAGTCCATCCCAACAGATGGTAAGGGGCCAAGGTAGCATTGTCTCAAGGAAGCAGCTTGCAGTTCAGAGGGCCTGGTGTGTGCAGAGACAGGTCTGTGCCTTTCCTGTCTCCTGGGTTCCCTCGCTTTTACAGCAGCTGTTGCTTCTCCTGCTGCTTCAAGTTTTTGTCTTCTTTTATTCTGCAGGCTGGAGAGGCAACACAAATACTTCAGCCATATTGTGGGCATCTCCCTCATCCTGGCAAGGTCAAGGCATTGGAAATGGCCTGCCAACAGTAAATATCCAGCAAGTCTGAGTCTCTTTGTGAAATTTGGAGAGCCTCATGCTGGTACAACATGTCCATGGCATAGGCATGCAGCAGGACAGGGGATGTGTGAGGAGGCTCTTTCCCTAGGGAAGTGTGCCCATCACTGTGCCCTCCATGCTCCTCTAACACTATCCTAATCCACCAGCAATCTTCCCATCTGCCTTGCTGAGACCCATCCATCACTGCCTTGCAGCTCTGAGTGATTTGTTACTATAGCTAGTAGTAGTTTTTTTCCATGCAGGGAGAACTCAGATCCCTGCTGGGGTGAGGTCTTCTCCTCATTCTTCATGGCTGGAAGGGAAAGACAGGGCTTAGCATGGAGGCCAGGCACTGAAGGCTGTGCCATGGGAATACTGTGATGGCAAGACTCAGGACAGAGTGATGTGATGGTGCAATCTGTCTGGTATCCTTTAGTGTCTTGCAAACACTGAAAAGTCCCCGGGAAGAGAAGGGTGGATGGTGTAGGTTTGTAGTGAGCCAGCATAATACCACAGCATACTCCCTCCTGCTCTCTGAAGGGTGGCAACTGGGGAAGGAGCTAGCAGGAGCCCTCATGGCACTCGGAAATGCTAATCTTCAGATTCCTAAGCAGTTTGTCCAGGAAGAAGAAATAAATAGGATTTGCGATTCACTGGCAACTTTGGAAAAATGCCCTGGAAAGTCAGAGCCAGATGAAAATTTTTGTTGTGTATTGTTAGAGAGTTAAACACTGGTGTTCAAGATTTTGCTCATTTTATTTTGGTTTGATGAGGTTTTTAATTAAATCAGAAGGAGCTCCAAAAGGAAAAGGCCTGAAAACATAACCTTTCATTTAAAATCACCAGAAGCAAAAAAACCCTGCTGTTGTTGTCCTGTTTCTGTTGTGAGCAAACAGGCTGCAAAGCAGCCACAGATGTCTGAAAGCCTTTGGCATAGCCAGATCTGTGGTGGTCCCCTGGGCAAGGTGCTGGTCAGACAGTTTGTTCTGTAACCCTTTCGGGTGGCCCCTTGGTGCAAACTGGCCCTGCTGGGGAGGGAGTGGGTCCCTGGCCACAGGTGGGTGAGCAAATGCTGTTCTGAGCCACCTGGGGCTGGTGTGGGTGCAGAGCAAGGGCTTACCAAACCCTGAGACACGAGGGTGGGAAGGACACAGGTAAATGTGTCCATTGACTCTGGAACTGTGAACCTCTACACATTTCCATGCTTCCCATCCCTGGGGTGTCTTTCTCTGTGCAGAATTGCTATCACTCTGCCCAGAATTTGGCCTTTCCCTATGTCAAATCTTGGACATAGAGTCCTTGGAATCAAGCAGACATCCTAACCTTGCCTGATTAAGGCATCCACATCTGCAGAGGGATGGCAGTGACAGCATTCCGTGCACTCTGATGACCTCCAGAAGTGGATTGTGCCTTTGTTATCTCCCTTCCATGAACAGCCCAGTCCCTGTCTCTTAAAACTTGTTTAAACCAGCCCTTTTTCTCCTTGGGGCTGGGATAATATTGCTGTTCACAGCTGAAGGCCCTCCTGCCTCCATGGAAATCATCCAGGGCTGCACCAGGAAAAGCAGATAATTAAATTCAGGCCCTTGCCTTTCCCCCATCAAGCAGATGCAGCACGATGGCAGTCCTATAGAGACTTTATTTGGGGCAGGGACAGAAATTTCAGCCTTGTACTTCCCCCTGGTAGCTGCTGCCATGTGTCCTCTGAGCCGGGGACCTGCTCCCCCTATCTGGCCATGCCTCGCTGGCTTATCATTTCCAATCCTATCAGAAACAAAACTGCCGCTGCTTAATGCTTCATTACAGGCTGTTATGTGTCTCCTGCACTGCCCAGGAGAGCAGAAAGGAGGGGTCTGACTCTATTTAATAACTGTTTCATGGTTCCTAATTGACAGATAAAAACGCTACTAACACAGTTTCATCGAACATAAACCATGGGCAGGAGCAGCAGTGCCCTTCTGGAGCCAGGGTGGCAGCACGAATTTTGATCCATTATTTTGGCACGGGAAATCCATAATATGCCAATCTGCCACCACAATGACGGGTTTACGCCTCGCTTTTTCCCCCTGTTGGTTTGGGCTTTTGCAGCCTGGGGGAAGCTGTTGGGGAGGGATTTGGGGTGGGGTGGCCAGGAAAGACAGCAGAAGTGAGATGGTGGCTGGTGATTCTTTTCTGAGGGACTGCAGCACCCCTGGCATGGTGCTTGGCATCAAGGATTGGCTTTGCAGCATGTGCCCATGGGGGATCCATGTCTGCCCATGGGGGATCCATGTCTGCTCACCTCAGGACTGTGCCCCATCCTGCCCCATCCAGCCCCAAGACTGTCACACTGTGGTTGTTAGGCTGAGCCTCACAGCCCGGGGAAGATTCACCAAAACTTTCAGCTCTGGTGGAAAAGAACCTATATGTGCTCGGATGAAACAGGTAAAGATGTATTATTGTAATCTGGAGATGCTGGTAAATCAGGGTACTTCTTTGTGCCCTGTGTGGTTAGCAGGATTGGGTAATTCCCTCGGGCATTATCCTCCCTCTTTTTGCTGGCAGAGGTGACCAAGTGACCCAGACTTCTTCCATGCTCTGCATGAGAAACTCCAGACAGAGAAACCCCTGCTCTCTCCAGGAACAGTAATGATAAATGTTGCCATTCAAAAGCCACATGCTGGACCTGAAACCTGTTATTCAAACAACTTGGGATTTGCTTTATCAGATTCCACATGGGGCTGGCACTTAAAAAAATAGTCCTTGGAAGTGAGATTTTTTCAGGGCTTTCTCCTCCCATCATAATAACTGGAAAGTTAAATACCAGCTGGGTGTCCCATAGGTATTTGTGACTGCTGCTGAGGTTGAATTGCGCCCGGGGTGGGAGCAGCCTCACTCCCAGGAGGCATGGGCATGGGCAGACAAGTGTTGAGGGCTTATAGCTCTGTGCAGAGCAAAGCAAAGCTGACGGCCACCGAAGGCGTGCTGAGAGGATGAGAGGTTATTAGTAGTAAGCGCTTCAGGGATAACACGGAAGATATTGATTTAAATAAAAATCATCACAACAGCAGCTCTAACAGTACCCTGTGGGTCACTTGGAGGAGAATCAGAGGCAGCAGAGCTCCAGTGCTGGCACACTCAGAGCATTTCCTAGCTGGAAATACCACGCTGGAGAGAGGCGGGACTGCTGCCCGTGCTCCTGAGCAGGGACAGGGACAGGGAAGCAGGCACTGTGCCAGGGTGTGCATCACACACTGGGATGCCTGAAGAGCATCACTGTAGTGAGCTGAGAGCCTGGACCCAGCGTGACCCACAAGGGCACACCGTGCTGTGTGCAGCTCTGCCGGGATCTGCAGTGCCAGGACGTGGATATCCATGATCTCAGCCAGTTGCACAGCGCCCGTGGAGGTCAGATTCCCATGGTGTGAGTCAGCTGCATTCCTCCCCAGGGTCAGCGAACTGTGCTGGGCTTCAGCGGCCTCGGCTGTCTGCTGCCCCGCCGCTTGCAGTGATTAACTGCTCTGGGGATGCTCGGTTTGGATGGACGGCACAAAGGCTAGGGGTCTCAGGTCAGCTGGGGACAGCTTCAGCTGCTCATCCATGGGAGAGGAGAGGAGCAGAGCAGTTTCTCGGCCACCCTTCATACCGGGAGTGCTTTTATCAATGGGGTGTGAAGGGGTGATAAAACGCCACCAACTGTCTCCATAGACAGCTAATCCATCGGTATGGATTTGTTGTTAGGGAACCCGCCAGGCCCGTGCAGTTCCTTGTGGCTGGCTGTAGCTCTCCTGCCATGGGTACAGCCACCTGCAACACCAGCTGCCCCCATCACGATATGGAGCCGTGTCGGGATGTGCTGTCAGCAGACGGAGATGTGGTGTGAGGTAACAGCCGAGCTGTCAAGATAGAGAAGGTCTCAGCAGTAACAGAAGGGCTTCTCCACTCCAGCGATTTTTGTGTGTGCAGTTGTTAGTGTTTTTCCTCCTGATCAGCCTGCTTCCATGAGAATTGGGTGTTTTGCAGAGGAAACCTCCCATGCCCTTTGGCTTTCCCATGGAATATGGGCAGACCATCTGCAGGACCTGCTGCACAGACAGCTCGGGCTGCACCAAGGTGGATCCGCATTACCAGATCCCTTCTCACTTCCTGCTCAAGGGAATTGAAACCACCTGGAGCAGCCTCCTCCCTCTGGGAGGATACAGCTTCCCTCAGGCCAGCTCATAGCCTGGTTCTGGCATTGAGCAGCATAAGGGTCAATCCAGAGCATCCATGCATCACAGTCAGTGAATGCAGCCTGGATCCAGCCCTGATCCTGCCCACTGGGCTGTCCTGGGAGCATTACACACCTGGGCAGTATCAGCTTCTCTCTGAGGACAAGGCAAAATGAGCAAATTCACCTGCACTGGAATGGCTGCTGGGAGTGGTCAGGTGCCAGGAGCTGTGGCTGGGAGCTCCCCATTGCTCTGTGTGGTACCACAGTCTCTGCTTGTGCTCAGTGACAGTCACTCAGGTTTAATGTCCCTGTAAATTACATGTGTGGGGCTTTTTTCCAAATCAAACCTTCGTGTAGATGTGAAGTTCCCAGTGCAGTGCTGCAACCCTCCAGCAGCACCCCTGTGCTCTGCACACCCCCTCAAGGAGCTTATTTTTACATGGAAAACCCCACATGGGGCAAGCTAAAGGAGAAGCAGCACAGTCAAAATCCAGCTGTCTGGGGCTGCACAAGGCTTACTGTCAGTGAGTCCAAGCCAGTGGTAGTATGAACACAGTGTCAGACAGCATCTGCAACAGGGGTAAGGATATTTCCAGCACTCTTAGAGGCCAGTTTACAATGCTGGGATTCTCTCCAGCTAAACCACTTGGGTTCAGATTTTCACTAACCCACCTCATTTCCTCATTTTTCTTAATCTCCCAGCAAAAATTAAACCACTGGCTGCTTTGACAAGCTCCTTGCCTGGAATTAAATGACTAACTTCTGGCCACTGGTGGTCCTGGGCTGGCTTTTCCTAGGAGGATGGCAGTAGAGACTAAAAGAGGGGTAATAGAGAGTAAAATCAGAACCAAAGAGCTTTGGCCAAGCATGCAGCTTTGTCCTCAAGCATTACAAGATGATTGACCCCAATATCCTTGTGCCATGGGAAAAGGTGGATGTGTGCCACCCCCTGCAGCATCCTTGTGATATGGGATGTGAGGAAGACGTGGGGGCCTGAGGCTGCTGCCTGCCCTGCAGGATACTGCCCTGAATAGATCCCTCTTCGAAGGGCAGCAAAACTGTGAGGAAAGCATTCAGCCCTGATATGAAGACTTCCAATGGTAGGGAATCCTCCTGAGCCTTTGGCAAACTCTTCCAGGTGTCAAAAACATTTACCATTTTTTATGCATTTTTATCAGGCACTGATCTCTTCTCTGTGGTGCCTCACAGGGAATGGCCCTGAGGGAATGGCCTGGAGTTCTGTCAGGAGAGATTTAAGCTGAATATCAGGAAAAGGTTTTTCACCCAGAGGGTGGTTGGGCACTGGAACAGGCTCCCCAGGGCAGTGGTCACAGCACCAAACCTGACAGAGCTCAAGAAGCATTTGGGCAATGCTCTCAGGCACGTTGGGGCTGTCCTGTGCAGAGCTAAGAGCAGGATTTGATGATCCTTGTGATGGTCCTTCCAACTCAGCAAATTCCATTATTTTGTGAAAACCTTGCAGACAGGTGCGTACTCCACATAAAGGAAAGATTTTATTTGCCTTCGCCAAGTCTGCCTGTCCCCATCAGGCACAGAAAGAGTGGAGACAGACTGCTTGGCCCAACCATTTCCTTTCCAGGTGGTTAAAGATAAAAGCAAATGAGAGCATCAGCTCAGCCCTTCAGAGAGGTGACTGTCCAACTCTCCATGGCATTCCTGCAAAGCTTCTCATCAGGCTTGGCTCCCATCAGGCTGGGATCTCTCCTGACTCAGGACTTGGGGAGGGAAAGATCTGCCCTACAGATCTTCACTCAGTGGCTCAAGTCTTCTAAATCCTGCCTTGAGAGACATCCCACATCTTGAAAGGCTTTTGGCCATGTCAGAGCCAACATCCCCATCTTGTAAACCCTCAGCTCAGGCAGAGCTCAGGTGGTTTTCCTTACCGAGATCTATTGGTAACTTTACTTTTAATAGCATGTACGTGATGTGGAGTGGGATAGACCACTCCAGCACTGGCTGGCACGTTATAAATCTCAGAAAGAAAAAAAAATGCAAAGGGCCAGGAGGCTTAGGGGGGGATGGTGAAAAAAAGGCAGAAGAAAGAGACTGTTTTCCCAGAACCCAAAAGCAGACAGGAATGGGGAGCGGGAAAGGCAGGGTCGTACAGCTCGCTGGGGCAGAGTGTGCAGTTGTTTATACTGGAAATGAGTTTCTGTTTATTGCAAACTATGGTGGGGAGACCACAAAGTGAACGTAAAACAAAATGGGAAGGGTGTGGGAAAAGTCAGGGGAGGGGGAGCGGGTGCCTTTGACAAACTCCAGAAGTCACGTCCAGTAATAAATCAAGCCAGGATCTGTCCCGGGACACAGGACCCAGAACATCTGCTTGGGCTGCAGAGAAGCCAGGCAAGCGAGGAGGGATCTCCCAGCCTTGCCTGGGGCCAGGCAAGAGACAGGGGCTTGGGCAGCTCAGCCACCCATGGGTGCTGAGCCCAGCAGTGCTCAAATGTCTGCAGAGGTGACTGAACACCTGGGGTTCACCTGGGAGCTGCACTCGGGGCTGGGGGATTTAAAAGGCATCCTCAGTCAGTCTCTCCATCCTCAGGAGCCCTCCTCTGACTGCTCTGTCTGTGCCTCCATTTCCTTGTAAGGTGACTGACTGTAAGGTGGCACAGGATGCTTTTCTTCCATCTACCACTTTTCCCAAGCCTCACAGCAATTACCACATGGGCAGGCAACTGCTGCATCATTTCAGAGCTGAGGCATGGTGTAGGTGCCACCAGGAAGGGAGGTCCACTGCCCAGTTCCAGGGCAGCAGGAATTAGAATGTTAACAGGGCTGATGGTGAAATGAGAGACATATCCCACAATAACTCCACTGGGGCCAGCAACGCATCCATTCTGTGTACGGACTTTGAAGGTATTAAGTGCTAAAGATTTTGGTTTGACATCTGAATCCAGCTGCATTGTTGTGAGAAGCCCTTGCAGGTTATTGCTCCAGACCAAACTTCCATAAATAATCTATTGCCTTGGGTGTAGTGCTTCGGAAGGGGCGGTGAATGTTTCTTTTGCTGATTTAAGCATTCCCGTCCTCTTCTTCCTTTTCCCCTTCCCTGGAAAATGGATCCTGTTAACCACTGCAGATGACACAACACATGCCAATACATTTGCAACCCATTTGGCTCATAGTGGCAGCTGCTTTCGAGCTACAAACTTCCTCAAGGGTCCAAGTAAAGCATCAGCACGGGGGTGAAACAAAGACAGTGCATTTGCCCAGGGAGTCCTGGCCCAGTTCTTGCTTTTCCATCCCATATTAGTGCAGAAAGCAGGATAGAAAGCCACCGAAACGCAGGCGTGAGTTGCGACCTCATAGTGAAACTCAAAATCATTTGAGTTTCACTATGCTGGGCCGTGGTTGAGCTGCTGTGCCATAAGGCTGTGGGCGCTGCTGTGGGATGTGCTCTCCAGAAATGCCTGTGAACAACTTTCTGGGCATGGGACAGGTACTGATGCTATGCCTCCAGCATCTCCCTGTGGCAGACAAAACCCAAATCTTCCCATATTGGATCCTGGCCAGGTTGAACCTCATGTCACCACTCGAAAGAACCAAAGCTTTGGCAGCATCACAGCATTTCCCCACTTATTCCAGGCCTGTTGCCTTCCTTCTTGTGCCGCTGGTGACTTATACACCATGGGACAGATCTAACTGTATTGGCATTAACCCAGTCAGAGCTGTTTTTTCTGCTTCAGTGGAGGATGGCAAATTACTGGGTAAACCCAGACTGCTCTGCCCTGTCTGGTTTTTGCCAGCATATCCTTGCAGCTCTCATCTGCAGCCAAGCCCTGGCTCTCAGACCTGTCCCAGCTGCTCACCTCATCTCAGAAGGATTGTGAGCCATCTGTGTGCATCAAGAGGAGAGTCCCTGTTGCAGGAGGCATTTTCAGCATGCTCCTGGCTCATGAGAGGGAAGTGGGGCTCATGTGAGCCCAGACACCACAGCATCCTTATGCTGCTGCCAAGGTCCAGACCACGGGGCTTGCTCTTCACCTGTAATTTTCTATGCAACGCTTCAGAGAGCACAGCAAAATCCTTCAGTGACTCTAATAACATTTCTCTCCAAAGCTCTAGGGTATTTCCCCCCCCCCCCATCCCTGTGAAGTCATGCTTCAGGTCTCCTGAAATCCTAGCAAATGCCTCCTAAAATCCCCTGGAGCCCCTGTGACAGTTTATTGAGTCCAGGACTGTTTGACCTTGAGGGGATGAGAAAGGGAGGGGAAGAAAGAACAGCCCTAGGCTTCTCTGCCAAACCACTTGATCCATTGCTGAGCCCCTTGCAGAGACCACAGCACAGCCTGAAATCAGTCCCAGACCATCAGTGGGGTATCTGGGCACAGTGCCTTCCTCTCTCCTCTGCCCTGGATCTCTCAAGTGTCTCCCGCTGTGCTGGGCAATGCTACTGCATGAACAGTGTGGTGTGTTCCCTAAAAAAGCAGCAGTGCCCCAACCACCTGTGCGTGGTGCCCGTCCCAGCATCCCGGCCCCCTCATCCTGCCCAAAAAAGGTTTGTGAGCCTCTGTGTCACAGCTCCTTCCCTGCTGTGGTGCTTGGATTGTGCAGGAAGGTTGCCCACCCTGGGGGGCTGGGGGCTCCCACCATTCCTCATGAAATAATTAAAACGCTGATAACAATATTTTTATATGACAATAAGTGCTTTAAGTGTTTTTTATTTCTTCTTTGTTGTAAGCAAATCGGAGGATGTGTGGCAGGCTGCTGTCCTCCATGAGGCGGGAGAGGCTGTGCTGAGCATCCAGGTTATCGCTGTCGGGGCAGACTTGGCAACGATGCTGCTCTTGCCACTGATCCGGTGCTGATGCTCCCAGGGAAGGTGTGTTTGCTTCTGGGGTTTCATTGTTAAAAGACCATCGATAAATTACAGAGAGTCCGGAGGAAAATTGATTAAAGAATTAAAAGATATTGTATGACCTAAAGGGGAGATTAGGGGAATTTAGTGAGGTGCTTGCTGCGGAGTTGAGCTGGGGAGAGTAGGGAAGGAACAAAATGAAAACAGCCTTGCAAAGGTGGTGATTAGAGCAGGTGGAAACAGTCTCTGCGAGTAACTAAATTGGTTTGTGCCTCACGTTTTGTTTTGCAAATGCTAGGCTCTCACACAGGGGTGGGAAGGGGCTCCCCAATCCGCCTGAGCAGTTGGAGCTGCCTGGCCACACATCCCATAAACATCCCCTGGGGTTTGCCCACTGCTGCTTGTGGGGATTTAAGCATCGAGCCAGGATTTGAGGAAGATGAGCGTCATGTTCATAAAGCAAAGGGCCTTTTTTTAGCTCAATTTCTTTACAGATGGGCTGAATAATGAGACCTCCCTTGAAGCCAGCTGAGTTAAGGACACAGCTATTACTTCCAAATGCAGTGAAGTCTGGAGCTGTGTGACTTACATCATCCCAAGGACCCTATTGCCTTAAGAAAAGAATGAGGCCAGGGTCTGATTCAGGCCTGAGGATAAAAAAACAGACATTAGTAAAGAGAGCAGTGCTGTTAGCTGAGCTGGTATTGCAGCCCAACGCCTCCAGAAATGTCACACTCTCCTGTTTTTCATCTGCTTGAAGGACACATTTTGGGTGAGCTACAGAGACTGATGCTCTTCCTGCCTCCAAGGTACCAACAGCACAGGAGAAGATTTAGGCTTGGGCTGGGAACACTTCTACTGTTAGTGACATGTCTGACTGGTGTTTTCTCAAAGCCAGAGAGTGAGCAGCTAAGGACTGGTGTGGAGACCTCATTTCCTATGATAAATTAGGCATCTTCCCAAATGTCTGTCACTAATGGGCTATCATCACCCCTGAGCTGCCAGAATAGGTGGCTGAGGTGGGATGAACAGCTGGGGCGAGTCAGGTGGCTGCTCTGGATGTACCAAAGGAGGCTGGCTGCTGCTGGGAGGACTCTCACATATCTGGGGTGGGAGCAGCATGGGGAAAAGCTCTTTCTGGTCCTGTGTCAGTTCTCTGCACCCATCTCCAGCATCTCCTTTGGCTCCAGCCCAGCTGTTTTTGGGAGGTGCCTGCAGGTGGTTTCCCAGCAGGACTGCAACAATGACATGAAGCTGGGCGAAGCCACCAGCATCACAGGGGACAGGGCTTTCACACACTCATAGCAGGGCCCTGGCAGCTGAGGGACAGGCACAGGCTGCAGATCAGCCCAGGAGCAGAGCAGCATCTCACCAGGAGATCATGTGGAGCAGAAGGGCAGCCCCAAGGATGTGAGTCACTGACCAGGGGATGCTGGGTCTGCATGAGCAAACCCAAATGCAATCAGGATGGCCAAACACAGGATGAGCAAATGCTCCTCTGCCTGTGCACACATCTGGTGCACCATATGGTACTGATGTCCATTTTTAAGCCCCCTGTCCTGACTGATTCCACAGCAGAGCAGTCAGTACAGGGTCAGGTACCATGGGGTCTGCCTTGTGAGGGGACAGAAGAGCAGACTACAACATGTTCCCTAGCAGAACATGTGGGTGAAAGGAGAGGGTGGTTTTCAATAAATGGTTAATGAAAGGAACTGGCAAAAGCCAGTGTTAGTGTGAGTAGAAAGTGGGTAGGGGATATTTCTACTTACTGCTCGTTCCCATCAGCTCCTCTTGCCCAGACAGGAGAAGCACAAAAATATTCTCTGCTGCAGAGAGAATCAGAAACCTCTTACTTCTTCCTCTCCATTCCCCATGGAGTGAGAGGCCTCTCTGCCAGCAGATACCTCCCTCATGGGGGAAGAGGAGAGCAGAGAAGGGTACATATCCAGACTGCATGTCAAGAGAGATGAAGAGAGAGGAGGCATTTTTGGAGAGCTGCTGCCTGTTAAAGGCAGCCCACACTCCCCCACTGGGAGATAGCTGGTAATATTCGTGGCTAGCTTGTTGCTCAGTGCATGACAAAGTGCTTATAGCTTCCCTCCAGAGGCTCCTCCTGGATAAATATACAACTTCCAGGAGTTCTGGTGGGACAGTTTTGCTGAGGATACATGGCTGTTGATGGCCCCAGTTGTGTCTGATCACACCTGGTATTTTCCCTGTCTTCTCCATCTGGAGAGAGGATGGATTGCTTTCTTGCAGCCGTTAAATAAGGTGATGGAGGGGGCAGGGGCATTGCATGGTGTAGGTTGTGCAGGGAATTTCTGCCTGGAGCTGGGAAAAGAGGGAGGAAGGAATGCTCAGTTCTCTGCTGCATGCAGTGCAGGCAGGGAGGCAAGGGATCCTCGGGGTCCTCAATACCTGAAGAACCCTTGGGATCACCCTGCATTCTCCCTGCAGCACCGAGACAAGAAAGGCACTGCTCTCCCTCTCAGTATACAGGGATGTTTCCTCTCTGTGGCTTTTCCAGCTGAGCTCCTGAAGGAGATTGTCAAAGGTCTGCAGGCTGCTCTGGTCAGGCCTTTTATTGAGGAGAACCAAGGAAGGCAGCTACTTCTCCCTGGAGACCAGAGCTGTGATGTGCTGCCATGTGCACACTCCTTGGGGTGTGGAGCAGTTGCTGGGGAACCCGTGTGTTAGAGGGAAGCATCCCCTGCCTGCATTGCGTTGGCATATTCGATCCAGCCCCATGTCGAGGAGAACAGTTCCCTGGAAGGAGAAATTATTTTGGCAGGGATTGGAAAATCCCATGTAATTCATGCCCTTCATCTTTCCCAACCATTTTAGAAGAGAGAGGCCCAGCATTTGGGTGGGAGCTGCAGGCGCATGAAGCTCTCATCTCCAAATCCCAGCTGCAGAAAGCCCTGTGAATGTCCAAAAACCGAGAGCACATCAGCCCCCTGCTCTCCCTTCCCCGCTGTCTGGGCACGGCAGACTGGCATCCTGGAATGCTCCAGCTCTGAGCTGTAGGCAGGGATACGCTCTCCATCCCCAGAGCCTCCCAAGGCCCCGTTTGCCGGCACTTTTCCCTGGTTTGCTGCACACTGCCTCACCCCAGAGCGCTCTCCGGGTCTCCAGGAGCTGGACGGGGGCCCGGCACAGTCAATCCCAGAGCAGCCGGTAACGAGGTTTGGTCATTACTGCCCGGGGCTATGTGCGAACCAGTGACCTGGCTCTGAAATGGTTTATGTTACATGCAAATCCCCTCGCAGAGGTGTTGGGGGAGGAAAGCCGGCCTCGCCGTGAACTCCCTGGGCTGAAGAGCAAACCCCAGCGCTGCGGAGAACTTCCCGTGCCCGGCGCGTTGCTGCGCTGCCGCATCCCTCCTGGCCGGGGTACCCATCCCAGGGTACCATCCCATCCCACAGCGAGCACCGCAGCCCCAGCCCCGCTCCAGGACTGGCGGTGCTACTGTTATACACAAAACAATAATCAGCTGCCGTAACGAGGATGCAGAGTAGCTGAGCTGGCTTCCCTGCTGTTGTGCCGGCTCCAAGTGGAAACAGCTGCATTTGGTTTGGTTAAATGTTTTATTTACTCACAATTATCCCAGATAACAGGTTTGCTTTCGTTTGTTCAATATTTAATATTGTTTCAGAGCAAAGCTGCTCTTTGGTTTCTGGTGGAGGACTGCAGGGTCAGAAGGGATTTACTGCTTTGGTGTGGTCCCAGGTGAAGGGTGGAGGTGTCCAGCATCCCTGCTGTGCATCACTCCCTAAGGCACCCGGCCTAAAATGCTGCCCCATGGGAATAAAGTCACCTCCAGGAGCACAGCTGGGTTTAGGGCACTGGTGTGCTCAGCAGGATGGGCACTTCCCTGGGTCAGCAATGCTGCCAAGCACCAGCACTGTTGGAGGGAGGGGGAACAAGAGGGTCTGTCATGAGTTCCAGCTGCCAGATGGCTTTTTCTGCCTAAATCACCTTCCCATAGCATCCTGCACCTTGGGGAGCATCTCCAGCAAAGGCTGCCATTCCAGACAGCCAGGCCACCCCATGTCAGGGTTGCTAGAGCCCCTCTACTCTTGTTATTTCCTCTCACAAATCAAGGTTTGTGAGGTTTGCTTGATAATTTTCTGGAGGCTGGAGAGTGCTCAGGTTTAAGGAGCATCTCTGCTGTGCTGGAAATAGCACAGCCTCATTCAGTGCAGGATGGAACAAACTCCAGTGAGCCTGTGATCACACTGGGAGCTTGCCCCAACACAGGCACAAAGTGGACTACTGGACTCTTCTCTTCTCTTCTCTTCTCTTCTCTTCTCTTCTCTTCTCTTCTCTTCTCTTCTCTTCTCTTCTCTTCTCTTCTCTTCTCTTCTCTTCTCTTCTCTTCTCTTCTCTTCTCTTCTCTTCTCTTCTCTTCTCGTAATGACTTGCCCAAAAATTTACAGCATTGCCTCTTGCCATTGCTCACTGAATTTTCTGCAAGGGAAATGAGAAAATCCATAGCTTGCTTTATGAGCCCCAATCAGTGTAAAACAGGGCCTTTTAGAAATTTATCTGTTGCTGAGTCTACCTTTTTCTCTAGCACCTTCTTGGGGAATAAATTCTTGCTCTTTGAGGCTGGGGAGATGGCTCTTAGGTGGCAGCAGGGTCAGGGGTCTTTGGCTACAGCTGCAG
Organism: Sturnus vulgaris; assembly: GCF_052056855.1. NCBI lineage: Eukaryota > Metazoa > Chordata > Aves > Passeriformes > Sturnidae > Sturnus > Sturnus vulgaris. Next base: position 73,367,364 of record NC_142283.1, on the reverse strand, counting down.
GTGTCCCTGGCCCATTTTGGGAGCTACCAGGGAAGTGCTGCAGTGTTGGATCTGAGGGCTGGGCTAGATGCTGGCTGAATGTGGGCAACTCTGGGTGATAATCTGGGTGATCAGCTGGATTGCCTTACACTCCAGAGGGATATATCTTCAGAACCTAATTTTAAGGGAAAGGAATGTCTCCTTGAAAATGTCTGCTTCCTAAGCTTGGGGTGGCTTAGACTGAAAGGGAGAGACATAAACCCTGTCTCCATCACTTGCCCAGGTCACCCAGGAGGTCAATGAGAAACAAACCCATCTCATCCTGTGCTCCTGCACCCCTGGGTTCTCTCTCAAGGGAATTTTGCTGCATCAACCAAAAAAAACCCCAAAAACAAAAATAAAAACAAAACAAAAAAAACCTACACAAAACAAAAATAATAATAATAAAAAAACCACCTGCTTTATCCCTCTTGAAGAAGTGTGGTTATGAACATGATGTTCTAGAACATAGGGAGCATCACCTGCTGTCCTCTGCACCCCTTCTCATTTTCACACTTATCCAAGAACAGATGGTCAAGGGGAAACAGAGAAAATTCTAAGCTTCACCTCCCTCCCTTTCTCCAGCAACAAAACACAACCCAAATATTTGGGTCCATGGAAGGGACCGTCCCCAGCCATAGCCATGCTGCATTCCAGCTCCAGTGGCGCATGGCAGACAGATGCTCCCCTGTTCCACCTGGCACTAGAAATATGATTTATTCATCATTGTTTTCTTTGTTGTTTCCTACCAGCCTCTTGTACACAAACAGGCTTTTAGAAAAGCGGCTTTAGATAAATAATACATCATGCTGGCAGCCAGCATGTGCACAACAAAAGCATCTGTGTAGATGCGTGTGTGGACTAGCAAGGTCTGCTGCTCTCGTGCCCACGTGCTCGGTGCTGGCATCTCATGCCCAGGTGGATTCCTGTTGTGTGCTGTCCAAGCCTCTGCAGCTTTGCTTTTGGTCAGTTGGGTGGCTTTTTTTATGTATTGGTACATACCCCCCCACCAGTGGTGTGAAAAAAAAGTCGTTGGGTGATGATCTGGTCCCACCATGGGCACTTGGGGTGCAAACAGCAGGAGTTTGGTAGCAGAACAGCATTGGTTGTGGGGCTGTCCCTCCGTGTGGGGCAGCACGGGGGTCCTGCCCATGTGCAGGCAGGCTGTGTCACAGCTGTACCTCTAGCTCAAGCACATGCTGCTGTCATGGACCCTGGAGTCTTTGCTGGCCCAAGACCGAGATGATGAGTTATGCAGGTGACCCCAAAAGCACACTATGGGCTCATTATCCCCCATCAGCCCAGCGCCTGAATGTGCCCCCAGTGCACCAGAAAAAATACCTCCTACAGAAGTGTTTGAGAGGCCTCTTAAAACTTTTATTGGCGCTATTTTTTGTATCCTTCCACCTGTGGAGCAAGGCATCTTTAGTACATTCAGCCCTCAGCAGGAGAGGAAAATTATAACTGATCCATTTCAGAAACCTCTAAAAGTGACCTAAAATAACTTTTCTATATATAAAAGTGTCATGATTTTAATGTCCATTATCTCATGACCTAGCAGAGCTAGGAAAAGCTCTTGTAGATCATTTTTAGTGGTTTCTAAAATGGATTGGTCACACTTTTCCCCTGTACAGTGGGACTGAGGGTACAAAGACAACTGGGCTTTAGAGATGAGGATGAAGACAAAAATCTGTTTCTGTGTTGGTGTATCCAGAGCTGTTTCATCTTGAAGGACTGCTCGTGGTGGTGTCCCCAGCTGAGCAGAAGTGCTGAAGCTGGTCAAGTGACAGCTATTTCAAAAAAGCTGGAGAGTCAGAGTTAAATCATGGGGCACTGTGTGGTGGAAAAGCCAACTCCACCCCTGCCACTGGTCTTTTCAGGGATCTGCAGAGATGATGACCCTGGCACCAGCTTTCACTGCTGTGGCAGACCCAGATTTTGCTGGAGCATCTCACAGTTTGTGAGCCATGTGCCCAGATGGGACGTGCTCAGCTCTGAGCCTTTCTTCACCTCACCCAGAGCTTTTGCAGTGAGGCTGGTTGCAACCCAAGCCTCTGGGAAGCTGCCACAGCCAGGCATTAAATATGCTGGGCTTTCAGAGAGGACATCAGCAGAGCACATGGGAGAAGTGGCTCCCTGCCATGCAAGAGGTTAATAGACAGATTAGAGAGGGCAGGCGCTGTTTGTGGCGAAAGGAAAAGAGCTCTGCTTTTACAGAGTTCAGCAGCTCCATGAACCAACAGGGATGTAAATATTTGCCAGAATTAGGGAGGCTGTGGGCAGGAGCCCAGGGAGGAGTGCCCAAGTAGCTCAACGTGTTGTTTGGGCTGTTTCTGGTGTGGGGCAGGTGCTGAGAGCTGGACGTCGTCTAAGGGAGGATGGAGAAGGTTGGAACAGGACACCCCACACCCAGAAGCACAGCCCAAAACCTCAGGGCAGAAAAAGCCTTTAATGCTGCTCCCTTGATGGCTTTGTTTTCCTCCACTGCCTTTCTTGCTCTCTCTGTCAGTCTGATGGGCTGGCCCACCTCCAAAGACAGCATTACAGAGCACTGGATCGATTGGAGCCTGCAATTTTATTTGCTGTCTTTAAGAGCCTTTGATGGGCAGCATGAGCTGTGCCAGCGAGTGCCTTTTCTGGGAGAGGAACAAGGTTGCATCTTCCATAAGGAGATGAGGAGCCTGCCACCAGCTTGCAGAAGACACAATGGTTGGGTGGGCAAAGAGAGCCCTCGATGCAGCAAGGCAGCTGAGAAGGGGCTTGCAGCTCTCTCCTTTGGGGTGCCTGGCAATGGTGGCCGTGGTGACCCGTGTGGCGTGGTGGTCACATTTCACTGGCCTCACACTGCCATGAACTGTCTGCCTGTCAGGGTGTAAAGTGGTGTAGCTGCCTGACAGCTCCCTCCCGGGATGCCTGTGGCTCTGGGACTGATGGCTCTCTGGAGAGATGGAGGCTGCAGGAGTGTCTGTGTGAGACAGCTTGTGTCTGCCCAGAAAGAGAGGGCAAAGGCCAGGCTGAGACAGGCTTCCTACAGCAGCTTCCCTTCGGCTGCATCTGCCCTTGAACTCTGCATCAGGAGGGCAGAGATGCGAGGATCATTTTGTCTCCCTTCCCCAGTCTCTCCTTCCACCCCTGGCTTGCTAAAAGACCCCAGAGCGTAAGAGGTGGAGCACGCTGGAACAAAAGGTTGGGGCTGCTGCTGGGGACCAGCCTTGAAGCAGAGGGCAGGATTTTCACGGCATTCAATGCTGTGGAAATGGGGCATCTTCAAAGGCTGCTGCAGAGTGGGGATGGAAGCAGGATAGAGAATGGGCAGCCCCCCCTCCTCCTCCCAGCAAAACGAACCTGGAGGAGTGAGCCCTCCCCAGCCTCCTCAGCGGAGGAATTAGCACAGATCATGAAGAGCCAGATCCGGCGTGATGCTGGAGACAATGGAGATAAATTATCCTCGGATGGACTAATTGTGGCGCATAGCAGTGCAGCATCTTGGGCCGTGCAGGACTCCGGGAATGCCCAAAAAAGCCCCGCCTGCTTCTGCCCGGCTTTCTGGCCACTCCCGGTTAGGAGAGGAACAGCTGAGCGCAAGCAGCAAGTGGGAGAGTCGCCTACAGTGGCATCCCCAGTGTCCCCAGCATCCCTAGGCAACATTCCCAGCCCCGTCTCGATTTGGCTGGTGCCGGGCAGGTGCTGTTAGCCCACAGTGCCACCACGCGGTCACCTGGCACCCAAAGGCTGTCCCCAGCACCCCTGCACCCCTTCAGCCCCTCCGGGACACCTCCCGAGCCCCCCATCTCACCCTGAAAAGAGCAATGCTGCCTTTGCAACGCCCAGGGGAGGCAGGGAAGGGGTTAAGGAGCCTGCGGGGAGGAGGAAGAGGATGGGGCTGTAGCAGGGATCAGGCCCTTGTCTCTGGGTTTGCGATTAGCCATTCTGTTTTGATGTGGAGGGTCTGCTTGAATAATTTAACCGGGAGGGTCATTAACCAGGCTCTGGCCTTCGTCTGTCGGCTGAAGGCTGAAATTGCCATTAGGAGGAACACTCGGAGCGGAGCGGCACAGCCTTCCCTCCCGCCGGCCCCTCCGTTCCCTCTCCCTCTCCTCCTTGCTCCCTGCTCCCTGTCTGCTCTACTTGGCTCCCTTATCAGCTGCTTGCGCCCTCTAAGCCCTGCCCCAGGGGCGCCGGGGGTGCGCAAACCCCGTGCCTCAGTTTCCCCTCTGTAGAGTCCAGTCGCAGCTGGAGCTCGTTCCATCCCCAGAAAGCTGTGCCCCGAATGTGCCATGCCGGTGACACCCGGGCTGTGGGGCTGAAGAGGCACTGAGGCTGCCAGGTCTGCTTGGTTTGTTTCAAACCGCCTGCTTGGAGAGAGGAGCATGTCCTGGGATATTCCCAGTGGATGGATAGGGATGAGGGCTAACAAAGGAAGGGAAAGAGGGAGCAGCACAGGATCAGACAGCCTTTCCAAGGGGAATCCTGGTGCACATCTAGCCTAGGGAGTGTATTTTATGGCAAGGCGCTGTGCCAGGGTGCTGCTCTTAATGATCAATGCAAGTGCCTGGGTACCAAGAAGAGTTGATTTCGGTGTCAGATCAGGTAAGATTTTTACCAACAAGGGCAAAATTTATCAGCCAAAAGGTATCACATCTCATTCTTCACATGCACTGTCCCTCAGCATTTTGCAGAGTTTTTCTGCAGCTCTTACTGTGCTCCTGCAAAAAGCAGAGTGCACTGCACGTGTCCACGAAAGCCAAGTACAGAGTGAACAACTTCGCTGGGTTTAAAATCCTCCTCTGCCTCTAACCTCTAGGATCAGCTGGTGAGACCAGAGGAAGGCTGCTTCCACTGGGTCATCCTGTCTCCTGTTGCCTCTGTCTCTTTGGAGGCAGTGCAGCAGAGTCAGGGATGCTCTTCCCCATGCCAAAAGCATTAACACTGTTAGTCCTCCTACAAAGCTAGATTTTCTCTGCTGGTTTCACATTGTTCCTCCTCATCTTGCCAGTGGTCCGTCTTCCTCCCTTTGGTGACCTCTGATCGTTTGGAGGATCATCCCTCAGTAAGTTTATCACTCCCCAGGGATGTGGCAGAGAAAGCTGTGAGCAGTGTAGATTAATGGGGTCAAGAGAGCAGCACCTCCTCCTCATCAGCAACATCTCTGTCACAGCCTTGAAGACAATTTCCCCTGGTACCTGCAAACCGTCTCTGTCACTCCATCCCTCATGAGAAGCAGCAAGCTGCCCAAGGAGAAGGTGAGCTTTGCACAGCCCAGCCCTAAGCAAGGTGTCATGGAGGACCTCAGCAGAAGACATGGGACAAAGACTCCCAGATACTTCCAGCAGCAGAGAAACACAAACCAGGCTCCCCTTGCAAACTCTCCCCTCCCAGTCTGGCAGCAGCTGGGAGTGGAGGGTCATCCCTTTGCTCAGAACTTGGTGATGACCACACCTCAGCAGGTAATTTCCCTTTCTCTTTCCCTGGCAGCCCCCCCGAAGGAGCCAGTGCTGATGTGCCGGTCCAACAACTACCCGAAGGGTTTCTACTGCAGCTGGCACCTGCCCACTCCTACCTACATCCCCAACTCCTTCAACATCTCTGTCATGTAAGTGTCTGGGAAGAAAGGGTGCAGCGGGGTGAGTTTCAGTCCCCGCAGCCTGGAGCAGGTCTCAAGTAGTGCCATGAAGTCTTGGGGCACTGGGTCTGACCTGTGCTGAGCACATGATATCAGAGTCCCAAAAATGAGCATGGGGAAGGATTTTCTGGGGAGGTACAAACTGGATGTTTGGGACCAGGACTTTATGCCAAGAAAGTTTCAATTTCCCTAGATAGGACCAGGGAAATCTGCATCTCCCAGGTCCCCTTTCCATGCGTCCCAAGACCCTCCTCTCTGCACCAGTTGTCTGTAGTGGATGTTGTGCCCACTGGTTTTTGGCACATTTGGCACATCCATGCTCTTTTCTGGTGTAAGCTGGTCGTTGTTGGGCAGCAGCAGTGTCTCTCACCTAGAACTGGCCATGGCATGGCATCATTCCCTACCCGGAGCCCACGTTCTGGCACAGCATTTATACAGGCTGATGCCGTGTATTATCTTCTGAGGTTTGTGTCACCATCAGAAAGGAGACCTTGTTCCTCTCATGGGAGGGCCAGACCCAAACCCAATCCCAGCAGGGTCCCATTCCTTCCTTGGGGCCAGCATGAGGACATTCACTGAAGCCTCTGTGTTGTAGGCGTGGGAGAAAACCTCATACACAGGAGCTCACACAATTCCCTGGCAGGAGGAAAGCAGCCCTTTGGCTGCAGCAAGGGCTGGTGCATGGGGACCATTGTCTTAGTGAGGATGCAGAGCTGCACAGTGTGCCTCCTTCCTCCAGCAGCTTGGGTACATCCCCAGGCAGGTAACAGCTCTTCTCACCTCTGCTTTCCAGACACGGCACAAAAGACATGGTCTGTGAGAAGGATGCCATTCCCAAAAACAGGTGTCACATCAGATACATCCAGCTCTTCTCCACAGTGAAGTACAAGGTGACTCTGACAGTCACGAATGCTCTGGGCAAAAACTTCACCACTCTCACCTTTGATGAATTCGCCATAGGTAACTTCCACAGCAGCAGCTGGCCTCTGCAGGGTGGTGTTGGGGTTGGCTTGCTCTAGTGTCGTCCATCATAAAGTTGGGCAGGGAAGGGGCTGGCTGTCCGAGTGGAGATCCTGCCTATCCATGGGGATGGGGTCTGAGCCACTCTGGCATCCTCCCTGTGCCCCTCCCATTCTCAGAGCCCTGAGCATCCTGGGGGAGCCAGGCAAGATGCCCACAGGCAGCCTCCATGCTGGTCACATCAGTGGCCTGGTGTCAAGTGTGGTCCCACCCCTAGTGGTCCAGATCACCCATGGTTGCCGAGTTCTTCCCTGTTTGGGATGCTGGAGAAGAAGCTGCCATGTATTAGGGCAGAGAGCTGTGAAAATTGTGAGGTCCAAATGATGTTGCCATTCTTACCTCTCAGAATGTCCCTAAAGGAGAGGTTTGGTGTTTGTGCTGGAAGCAGAGTTATGGGAATTAGGATTGGAAAAGAAATTAAAATGTCTCTTTCTCTTCTCTCCATCCTTAGTCAGGATAAAGCTCTCCAATAGTCCAGTTCCCCCATACTTAATGTTCTCCAAAACACCCTATTCTTTCTTTTGCACCTGCTCACTGCCCCATCAGAACAGCAGATGCTGTGCAGTGTGGGACAGGGAGCAGAAGCCTGTGGACTGGGGTGAACATGTCTTAGGCTGTGCCACAGGAATGCTTCCCAACCATGTCCACGGCAGAGATACTCCCCTGACTGTGAAGGGCAGGCATGAACTGAGCAATCCAGTGCCAAACACAGCAAAGCAGGGAGCTTTTGCCACCATCCAAAGCCGGATTACAGTTGGCACTGTGACATCCTCAAAGAACAGGAAAAATAGGAGAGAATGGAGTTCAGGAATACACTGAAAAACAATTTTCTGGTTGCATGTGGCAATTGCTGAACCTGAAAAACAAGTAAGTGAATCATTCAAGTGCAGCCAGTGGTTGGTCTTTGCCTTCAATGAGCTACATATCTCAGCATGGAGAAACTGGAAGTGCTGGACTGCAAGAAGAGGAGCTCCACTGCTATACCAGATTTTCCCTTTGTATCCCATATCCTGGAAAATATCAAACAAGGCACCAGCTCTGAAGAGAGCAGGGAAATAACTTTGGAGCAGAGACTGTTCTGCTATGTGTTTGCAGCCATAGTCCATACCTGCAGCTTGTGTTCATCAGTGCATCGGGAATGCTGATAACAAGGCAGGGAGTTTAGCAGGGAAGTGGTGGAATTTCAGTCACTTGGGTGCCTTTAAATGGAAATTGTTGTGTTTGGGGAAGATACACTCCTTAAAAATGAAGGTAACCTCCAGCCTGCAGGGCCCAGGACAGCAATTAAGCAACATTTTCCAAGTTCTTTGCATTCCCTCCTGCAGGAGTTCAGGGCACCCTGTTGTAACATCTGTATCCCACCCATGCCCTGCCTAGCTTCCCAAACATCTGGTCCTCTATCCAGCACACAAGGGCAGTTCCCCTGGGGAAGCACACCCAGCTGCAAGCCTCGGGCATCCCAACACCAGCACAAAGCTGGATCCAGCCCAGCAGTTTGAACTCGGCCCAGGTCGGAGGAGTGGTGAGCAGAGGCCAGCACTGCCCCAGGCTAGCATGGGTGTACTATTGCTGCCTCTTGCACGAGTGCCTGGAAGGGTGCAGGGTGCCTGGACACGTCTCAGCAGTGCACTGAGAGGTCAGACCACCCAGCATCACTTGGCTCCAGGATGGCACTTGGGGAAGGGGTGATGGGCTGACGCTGATAGGAGAGGCCATGTCCAGCACCAGCCCACTCCCATAACCACTTCAGTATCCAGTGGCCTTAAAATCTCCATATTCTCTACGAATTCTGTGGAATTCTCCTTCCCAGGATTTGGTACAGATGCCATGCATCAGCAGCACAGGCAGGGTGGTGACAGAGTGCTGAAGCAGGCATTGTTTTTGGCTTAGCAGATCATTACAGCATTTGCTGCTGCTGCTGAGCAACAGCCACCCACCCCGAGTGGAACTTCTCCTCATGCCATCCTGGTTTTAAAACAAGTGCACTGCATTGCTGCATTTTGCTAGGCAGTTTTGCCCCAGGTTTCCTGATCCTTGCTGAAGTTCAATGTCTCTTCCAGATCTCTTCTCTGCAGCTGCAATCCAGGACTGTGTCCCAGCGTGGGCAGTACTGGAGGTGTGGATCTAGCATCAGTAGGTTCTCTGGGGATCTCAGCTGGCCCGATGAGTTCTCATCTGGGAGATTTTTCTGGGTTTCCCTTTGCTAGATGAAGGGTGAAAAACCTATGACTCAGGGCAAAGCTGCTGCTTCGGCTCGTTGAGAAAATGCTGAGTGGGAACATTGCAACATCTGCACACATCCTGCTAAAATGAAGAGACAGTGTCAGCCAGGACCTGTGTGATGCTTCTCCTGAAATCCCTGGACTGTGGTTGTCAGAGCCTATCTTGTGTTTTCCCCTTAGCCTAGAGAAAAACATCATACCTTCTGCATGGAGGTTCCAGTGCAGCCCCGATCTCCTGCCCTGCTGGGGACAGAGCAACTCAGAGCCAAGGAGAGAGCAATGCAGGGCAGGCAGCTCTCCATCCCAGAACCATGTGAGCTGGGAGAAGACCCTCTGCTGGGTCAGACCACCCACCCAGCCTGGGCAAGCACAAAAAGCCCCCTGGGAAGGAATCACCTCCTTTGGTTTTGCTTCTTCACTCCTTTCTCCGTCCCTGGAGCCTGCAGCAGAAAATCCCTTCCTCAGCCACTTAGAAGATGTTCTCTAATTGAGTGGAAAATGACTCGTACTTGCATTTGCTGTCCTGAGCCCATGCCTTGCTGGTGGTCGTGCCGTGCTGGTTATTAGCAGCCAGCTGTGAAGGGTCACTCTGCATTGTCATTTTCAATGATAGCTGGAAAAGGTTTTCCAGCCCTCTGGCCCCTATCTCCTATTGGTAGGAGATCCGGACTGCCTTCCTCCTCATCTTGCTCCTGCAAATTGTTTTTATAATTACATCTTCTGCAAAAGTATTTATATTAATAAAGGTGAGTGTGAGAAGGTCTTGCAGAGCCCTACAGACATCAGGGCTCTAGCCCTAGGGAGGAGGAGGTGGAAAAAGACTGTAGGGAAGAGGACCTGGAGGCAGAGAAAGATGCCAGGGGGGAGTGAGGTGTAAGGAGCTGCCACCTCTTTCATGATGGCTGGAAGAACAGCACAGGGATTTTTCGTTCTCTAGGATACAACCACACCTTCCTGATTTGTGCTTCAGCCCAAGAGCTGGTTTTTGAATCCCCCAGGAAAGCCAGGACAGCAGCACCACACAGAAATACCAGCATCCTGCCTCAGCACCTTTCTTCTCATGTGATCCTGGGGAAAAATATAAGATGCACAGTATTAAAAGGTGGAAGGCAGCCTTAGATGGGGCCTTGTAGGTGTGAATACCTTCTTCAAATGTGCTGCCCATCCCTTATGTGACCTTGGGAAGGTCATCTGATCCTTCCAACTCCAGCTCTGGGGTGATGAAGATGCAGAGCATCTCAGAGAGGCTGCGTGATGCCCATGTCTGTATGAAATTCAGAGTCTTTGAACACAGGTATACAGTTGCCTAAGCAGAAGGTCAGTTCAATTCATACTACTTAGGGAGGCAGAATTAAATTACCTAGACTGACATTTGGCTAAGACATGGAGTTTAATATCCCTCTGCTCATGGAAAATGCCAGGGGATATTTAATGGCCACAAGGGATCCATTTTAGTGCTTGTTGGAGAGACGGGATGGGCGATGGCCCGCTCCATGCCACAGGGTCTCAGCTGCCTTTCTGAAGCACCAGATTCATTTTGAGACATGTCTGACAATAGCCAGGGGCGATGGATAGCTAAAGACTCGCAGTTAAGCGTGAGCGTGCAGCGCCTTAAGGAGAAGCTGCTCCCTCATGCTCTTCTTGCACTTCAAGCCTTTGCCTAGACACAGCAGCCAAAAACCAAGCAGGAAGAACTGTGAGTAGCCTCCTGGCCAAGTCCCCTTCCCAGGAATGTCTGATGATGCTCCCTCAGCTCTGCAGGATAATATTACATCTGGTTTTATAGCCGCTTAACCAGTACTCAGCCTAATGCCCATCATCCATTATTATTATTACTATTACTGCTTTTATTACGTTACTGCCTGCAGGCCCTCAATGAGGACAGGGCTCTATTATGCTTGCTGATGTACAGCCAGACAGCCCCTGCCTCACCATGTGCAGGCTGAATGGAGGCAGACAAAGGCTGGGGAAGGAGGAGCACTCATCCCTGTCTGCAGGGTATAAAGGACTCCTTCAAGGTCACATAGAAATCGGGAGACTGGACACAGCTTGTCTCCCCTCACTCCTCAGCTGGCCCCTGTGGGACCAGTCCAGGTGTTTCCCATGATGAGCACAGCAGGATGAGGTCTGTCCTAAGAGACATAGGTTTGTCCTCTCTGGACTGGCTGCCAGAGGCATGGTCCTCTCTCTTGGCTGTTGTGTCCCCTCTGCCTTGGAAGGACATGGCAGGAACAGTTTTGGCTTTGTGGTTTTAGAGGAGTTGGCCCTGCTGTGCTCTCTTGTGTGGGCAGGAATTCTGTGGATGGAGGGACACGTGAGGAGGTACCACGGCCTTTTGGTTTTCCTGTTAACCCGCAGTGGTGTTTGAAGGCTCATGCAGCCAGGAACATGCTCTTGAAGCCGAGGCAGCTCTCCTCTGTGCACCAGCAACAATGCCCAACTCACAGGAGAGGGGCTAGGGGTCACACCCCTGCAAAATGGGCAGGTGACTCTCACCTCAGCATCAGGGCACTTCTTTTTCTGATTTCCTTCAACAGTCAGTAGTATTTCTCATTGCTGCCTAAATACATTTGCCATGCCCAACTGAATTTAATCATGCCTTCAGGCTGGCATACTAAAAACCAAGGCCAGGCCCCCTGCATTACCCCAGGGAGTATCCATTGCATCCATCGCTAGCCCAGCACTTTCCTTCCCACTTCCCCGCTGCAGAGCTGCAGTTCACAGTCATCTGCATTCGTTCAGCCAAACAGACTTTTGTTTTGCAAACCCATCCTGCTGAGCCAACACTGGATTTATACTTTTCCGTATGCGTTTGGACTCCAAGTCCCTGTCGATGGAAGCTGATGTCCAGCCCCAGCCCTGGGATTCAAAGCGAGTGGAGGAATTGCAGAGCCATCTGGAGTAGCTCAGCACAGCACAGCCCAGCAAAGCATTCCTGCTGCCGAGGATAAAGCTGTAAATGGAAAATTGTGCCCCATCCTGCCACAGAGAGGAGTCCGTGGGAGTTGGGAGGTGGCACCAGGCACTCGTGGTCAGGCTCACCAGCTGACCAGCCACTGCCAGAGCCTCTGGGAGCATCCTCTGAGTATGGAGTGACATTGGGAAGGAGGAAGCTGTCCAGCCCTCCTCGCACCCGCTGTAACAGAGGGAAGAAGGTGAAAGCCAGGGTGGTGGTGAAGATGATGGTGATAAAGAACTGCAGCAGGGTGTGTGCCAGGGTGCTGAGCAAGAGGAGGCTGAGGACAGAGAGGTAGTGATGGGCAGTGTCTCGGGGGAAACAGGTTCCACCAAGGTAGCTGGGCTGTGGCTTCATTTCAGCACCCTCTCTGCCTCACCTGCAGACCAGAAAGTGTCTTCTCAAAGCATCACAGGCTGGTTCTCCTGAGAGAAGGAAGCAGTGGCAGTGCAGGGACAGTTGCTGCAATGCCACCATCATTCTGGAGCAGGGTTGGCAGCAAGCAGCTCACATGTGACTCCACTTGCAGCAGACTGGCCACGCATCAGCACCTGATCCCATTGGAGTGAGGGAAAGATGCTCTTCACACACAGGGCAGGGCTGCAGGCAGGCTCAGGTGACGAGGGAGCAGCTCACTCACCACCACGTCCTTCCTCTCTCAGGGTAAGCAAGGCTCCTGTGAGGGCATCACTTCCCACCCACAGCAGGTGAAACCTGGAGTCAGCATGAAGAAGACTTCTGACTGCAGGGCAGGAGCTCTGCCAGACAGAAGGGGCTCCCTACAGTCCCACCATCCCTCCTCCACCCTTGGGAGGGGAATTTGATGCTGACATCTTGACAGGCTTCTGCTCAAGGTGGTCAGAGCCTGGGGACCATTGTTCAATCCAGAAATTTTCAGGTCAGGAGGGATCCACTTGCCTATGTGTGGACTTGGAAGGGCGTTATGTGCCTTCCCAGGACATGAAGACTTACGTGCACTGCTATTCTTGGAGTGCACAGAGAGCCCTCATCCACCTCTGGCACAGCTGTGTGCCTAGCTCCATGTGTCCAGCTCCTTCCTGACCATGATTAAAGGATAAGCATGGGTGTACACAATAATTTTTTAGCTTTGCTATTGCAATTGGGAGTTTGAACTGTCAGGATTTGATCAAACCCTTGGCAAGGAGCAAGGACTGCTCTGTAACAGGCAGCAACATTCATTACAGCCTGTCTGTGATGAGCTTCCGGCACTCTGGAAGTAGCTGCAACATCAAAGCACATTGCATAGCTCACAGCCAATTAATATTCACCTGAAATACATGTCAGGTAGCAAGAAAATATGCCCATATCCCAAAAGCATAGCAGGGCAGTGAGAGAGATAGAGCTGGGGTGGAAGGTGACCAGGCCAATCCTTCTCCCTTAGTAAAAATGATGTGGCAAACCCCAGCCCTAAACCCAAGGGCCAAACTCTGCCACATTATTGTGAGGTAAGTGTGGGCTTGAATGAGTGTCAGACTCACAGAAATCAGCAGTTGTGAGGGAAGTGCAAGATTTTGGCTTGGTGGGCTCCCCATCCTGATCCCATTAACCCTGTGTAGGAGGGATGTTCTTTGCCCTGGCCCAGTTGTTTCCATGGGTCTCCAGTGCTGTCACCTCCTTAATGGTGGTATTTTGAGCCAGGACAGCCATACCACTGACCTGGACAATAAAAGGTGATTTGCATTTAATTAGTTTGGGGAAAGGATGCATGTTGGCTGCTCCTCTTGGAAAGCACATGGTGCAAAGCCCAGCCAGCTTTGCCAAGGTGTATAAAGGAAGTATGCTACATGCAAAGCTTTGCCAACCACCCTCTCTTCTTCTCTTCCAGTAAAGCCAGACCCTCCGGAGAGCGTGGTGGCCAAACCTGTGCCCAATAACCCTCGAAGACTGGAGGTGTCATGGCAAAACCCCTCATCGTGGCCTGACCCTGAGTCTTTCCCACTGAAGTTCTTCCTGCGGTATCGGCCTCTCATCCTGGACCAGTGGCAGCATGTGAGTGATGCTGCACTGCCTGGGATGTGAGGGAGAGGGGCGAGCTGGTCACTGGGAACGAGCTGCATTATAGAAAAGTGTTCAGGGACAGAAAAAGATGTATATTTACTGCCCAGGTAACATGGACCCTGTTCCTCTCCTTCTCTTTCTCGTTGCTTTTCTCTTCCTCTCCATCTTTTTTGTAGCTCACACTCTGCCTACAAATGGCTCCGCAGCCTCTCCCTGCTCCACGTTTTCATCCATGGCCCCTACCTACTTTCCATACATATGTTCTATATAAAACTTGCCAACGAGATGTAAAAGGCATTTAAAGTATAAATGTCACCACATTTAAATGTGCCTCTGCCACATTTAGATTTTGAACTGGAGATAAAATACCGCTCACCATAACTCAGAGCACAGTCACCGAGCAATTGCTGCGATGTTATCGTATTTCTTACTTTTATTTCTTGTTTCTTTAAAAAAAAATAGTCAGTGAAATCCTTGGCAGTCTGGAGGACAGATTTCATTTGTTATTGCAGGAAGATAACAAACAGGCTTTTTTTTTTTTTTTTTGCCTCTGTGTGCTGCTTGTATGATCAAGCTGTGTAGGAAAACATTCTGTGGCTGGAGAGGAGGTGCTTCTACTCTGGCATAGCTCATCCAGCATCCCTTCTGTGCCCAAGCTGGGCCAGCTGAAAGCCAGTTAGGTGTTTTGCTTGATAAAGAATTTTGCTGAAAAAAAATCTGAAGTCAAATAAGAGGCAGCACTGGGTCCGTGGGCACCCGCATCAAATCGCCAAGTGGGATTTTCTTCCAGCCAGCACTTCCTGGGGGGAGAAACACGTGGGAGAGTGGACGGGAGGTTTTGCTCATGGCTCTGCAAGGTGTCTTGGTGACTTCTTGAGTTTGCTTGGATTTTTTGATGAAGCAGCACCACAGGTTGTGTTTCAGATTGCAGCATTTGCTGATGGCTCTAAAAATCAGAGGGTTTTCCTGCCTCTCTCTTTGCCCTTTGCTTCCTTCCTAGTAGTGGGAGAGCATCTGTGGAGCATCCAGAGGGGTTAGAAAGCATAAGTGGAGCTTGGGTATTAGTTTTCTGTAGATTGTTTTTTGTTTTTTTTTTTCATCTGGGGAAGAAATTCTCCAACTGCAGAAGCTGTGTAAAAAGGAGACTTAGTGGGAACTGCCAAACACAACAGTTTTTTTTCCCAAGGTGTGCAACTGTTATGGAAAAAGCTGAGGTTTTTTTACCCTGCCACAGTCTGATCCAGCCAAATACCCGGGTTTGCACCCAAAAATGGTGGGGTAGCCACTGAGCTACCTTCTACCTCAACATCCTCATAGTGGCTGGTCCCTCCATCACTGGGTGTAGGATAGCATAATTGCAGAGTCAAGCCATGCCAGTCTCCTCTGGCAGAGCCCTGAGGGGATGGTGTGGCCTCTCCATCAGTGCAGTGTCCATCAGGCAGGCAGTGATGGTGGGAAATGCATGGAGGTGTTGGTGACACTGGTTGCAGGGCCACCACAGTTGGAAAAGGCAGTAAAAACTTAACTTCTTCTATATAAAAATAGCCTGAGGTGCAGAGGTCAAGGTACCAGCTCTCCTGGTGGGTACAGAGATGGCTGGGAAGGTTTCATGTCCCAGCATTTCAGGAAGGCGCAGCAGTCGGTGCAGGTTACTGCTTTTAATCAATATCCCCTTGCAAGAGACATGTTCCTCATCACTGACTGATGGAGAAGTGTGTTTGGGGAATAATTTGCTCAGTGAGCAAGTGCAAGCATTCTGTGAGTGAGGTGCCAGCCTTGTTTTCTGACTCCCTGCCCTGCTAGCTGGGTAATGAAAAATCTGATTTGTGGATGATTTGAGGAAAACTGCCACTATTCATCAGATGAATTATTTGCGAAGCCTAATTCAATCATTTCCCAAACACCAGAGAAAGGCAGCACTGCAGCAGCTGGAGCTACTCTGACCCCAGACCCCAGTGGCACATTCAACCTGCTTAGCCCAAATGCAGGCATTTGTACCTAAAATTAACCCCACCAATATCAGCGTGCCTGGAGCATGGCCAAGCCTCCCTGCACTCTTTGTTTGACTTACTACTTGTTGTCATTTTGGAGGGTGTCCCTGTTCCCCCAAATGAAGACAGAAAAGAGAAAGACATGGTTTGGTATGTCCACGTCCATGTCATCAATCCCTCTTGTCCTGCAGTGTTGGTGTTGGGTCTCAGCTTAAATGGACCAGTGCCCTGAGAATGGATGAGGTGGCACAGGTGCCACGTTTGCATGGGGGTGTCTTTATGCTCTTGGAGGTGCCACAAGCTGCCTCCCGTCTTGGCTCTTGCTGTCCCTGTTGGATGTTGGCACAGAGAAGCCTTTGCTCTTTATGCCCACACAACCTGCACGCTGACAATGGGTCTGGAGCTTGGTAGGGGGAGGAGAAGTCCCTGCCAGCAGTCAGGAGGAGCTGGGTAACCTCATGTTCTGGCACATTCCTGCCTGCCCAAGGTGCACAGCCCCATCCCTGCCTCCTCATGGCAACTCACCTCTGCACCAGCCATGGGTTTTAATCATGTACTTGGCAGCCCTGTGGGAAGTCCAGCATCCCCACAGGAAAAAACTCACAAAGGAGCATCAGAGGCTGCCCAGAGACAGAATATCCATGCAGGCCCTGCTCACACGTGGTGTTTCTTGGCAGAAGAAGCAGCTCCTCTTTCACCTCTCCACCTCCCGTTATCTTTGCAGGGTCTGATTTATGCACAGCACCTCGGCAGGCAGGAGCACTAATAGGATCAGATGGATGTCGAGCTGTCGAATACCATAGGGCCTGATTCAATCAGCGTCTGCTTTCTTCCAGGCTCTTCCTTTCAGGATTTTAATAATGCCAGGGCTTGGCACCAGAAGATGAAGCCATCCGTGGCGGGAGCAGTGGATCTTATCAAGACTGCCACTGTGTGAGCTGGCCATAAATGCAGTTTCCCCTCTGCCAGAGAAAGTCCAGTGCTGCCTGGCCCAAGCATCCCACACCATGAAGCAATCTCTGGGGCTGATGCAGCGGTGGGGAGAACACCCTCGTCCCCTTCCCAGCACTTTGAAAATTGGGTTTGAGCCCCAGCATGCCATTTGCAATCCCTTTTCCCTGCTCAGCAGCACCTTTCCACACAGACCACTTAGCAGCTCTCATGCTGCAGTTTGCTCTGGGAATTATTATCATGGAGAGATGATGATGATGATGATGATGATGAGTTTCCCCATGGACATGCAGTGAAGCATGTAATAGATCATGCCACCTCACAGCAGCTCCTTTGAACGGGGGCATAAGCATTTCGTAGCTGTTGGGGATGCAGCCGTGTCACATCATGTGGCCAAAGACTCCCCTCCACCCCATCAGCACTGAGCTCACTCTGAAACTCAAGCAACTTTAAAATAACACTCCTCCCTTTCTGGAAGAGGGGCTGGTGGTTTCTCTGCTGCCAGAAGAAAGATGGATATTTGTAGCCTAAACAGGTTTTTTATTCTCTCCTTTTGGCAAAATCTCCCCTTCTGTCTCCTAAATATAAAACATTAAATGTTTAGGGTATCCTTTATTTTTCTCTTGCTTTTAAGTTTGTAATTCAAGCCAGATTAGCGTGGTTTCCTCTTCTGTTTTATAGCCCCATCCTGGCCCCAAGCGAGCTCTCCTAATGCTCTCAGATGTTCCTCTAATGGCTTACCTAGGCTGGAACTGGATACCCTTTCCTAATGGATTGCTAATAGCCTGTTTCTGGTTTTACAGGCTCCCTCAGTTAACTCGCAGCACAGCGATTGCCGCACTCACACATGCGATCTCCCTGCGAGCACATCTGCACGCTCGCCCCTACTGCGGGCGGGCGGCCAGACACCATCCTGAGCATCCCTGGGGAGCCACGGGCACGTCTTGCACCCAATTTGCTCCCCTCCCATAGCATTTTCTGGAGCAGGATCCCCCTTTTCGCAGTTTTTGGAGGCAGATCACGTGCGCTGAGCACTTGCCAGCTCGATGCACATCCCAGGAATGTGGCAAGGCTCAAGAAGGTATTTCTTATGCAGCGTCAGAGCTGGTGGCCAGACCGAGGGAGGATTTCCTACTGTGGGTTGCCAGCAATTTGCAGATGCCGTCGTGAAGTCTAATTGAACCCATTGGCCGCACTGACAACATGAAATGTTAACGAACCGTGAGG
Source organism: Sturnus vulgaris (assembly GCF_052056855.1). Taxonomy (NCBI): domain Eukaryota; kingdom Metazoa; phylum Chordata; class Aves; order Passeriformes; family Sturnidae; genus Sturnus; species Sturnus vulgaris. The sequence goes on along the minus strand of NC_142283.1, from coordinate 73,349,337 downwards.
CGGGCTGCGCCTCAGATCTTGAGATTTGCAGTAAAAGGTCATGAGATATTTAAAGCTAATAATGTGGTTGGGTTCTCTCCTTCCTCTTCTGCGTTGGAAGCATTAGGGCCATGTTCGTGAGCATTTGCAAAGGCTGGAAGCGTCCTTCTCTGGAAGTGCTAGCAGAAGTGCTCCCACCAGCACAGGAGTTTAGGAGCTGGGGCATAAAAAAAAAAAAAAAAAAAAAAAAAAAAGGGACAGGAATGGAAAGTTTGTGGGTATGGCCAAATACTTAGTGTTGGGTTTGTTGGTGTAAGGATGGCGTTGTCCTCTGGACTGACCTCCCTCATCCATATTGGAAGTGGCTGCCAGGGTGGGCTCAGGCTTGTCTCCTGACAAAGCAACATTTTTTGGTCAGAGAGGTGAATCTCACGTGCTGTCTCTGGAAGTTCCTGCCTTGGAGCAGCCTGAAATAGCCTGAAAGCGTGAGCTAATGTGTATATCCTGTCTGCGATGGGCAAGGAGAGGGATGGAGCAAGCTGGTAGGAAGGCAATTAGTGCCACTGCCTGTCACAGCAGCGTCCCCGCCGGCAGGGTGGCAATGTCACTTTGCAACGGGAATGCCTCTTTGTGCCCATTTGCATCCCCCTGTGCCTCTGCTGCTTTGCCTGCACTCCCCCTCTTTGCAAGGCAATCTTGGCAGGGAGGTCACCCTGAGCAAACTGGGTTACAACTTCACGCCTGGTAGCTTTTATTGCAGTGTTTCTCTCCCTTCCCCTCCTGGCTGCAAAGTCAGTGATTAAAAAAGAAGGGGGAAATAATCCAAAGAATTAATAGGTGGGAGCAAAATATTGAGGCTGTAATAGTGTCACTCGCATCTCAGCAAGGGGCAGGCAGGACTGGAGCAGAGAGTTTTTTTAGAGGAGGTTGGGGGTGGGAAATGCCCAGAAATCACCTTTTCTGGGACAGAGCAGGTTCTAGGACCCTTGCCTGGCATTGCCTGAGGGCTCTCAGCCTTCTTAAAAACTGCTGGTGACCTAAAAGTACTGAGCACCTGGAAGCTGTAAAGGCACCACAGAGGAGCACTCAGGTGTGCATGTCCTCACCTGCATGCTCCCACAGCTACAAGCAGGTAGGAAGATGCTGGCAAGCATAACTTTCCCTGCCCTTATTCAGGCCACACAGGACAGGTGTCTGTGCTCTGCCATGCCCATGCACAAGCTGCTTTCACCCCCAGCCCACTGCATCAGCATGGTGAAGGCATCTGCAGGCAGCATGTGCCAGTGCTGGCTGGGTTAGAGTTGTTGCTGAGTGCCCTCAGCATCCCTGATCCCATCTTCCCCATAGCCACAAGCAAAAGTGACTTCTGACAGTTGTCACTTGGCAGGAGGGGGCCAGCACATCTGGAGAAAGTTTCCTGTTAACTTGTTTTCCTCTAGCAGCCTCGCTTTGAAAGATGGTCTTTATTTTGAGCCAGAAGGGATCCGTTCAGCTGCATCTGGTGTGGCACAGCCCAGGCTGCAGGATATCATGCTACCAAACCCACAGCAGGGCTGGGCTCTGTGCAGCACCACTGCAGCCTTTTCAGGAGGGGGTGACAGCAGAGAGCACAGCTCAGACCCTGCTGGAGTGGCCCTTCCACTACCTGGCTGGCAGAGAATAAGAGGGGGTTGCTCATTTTTCCCAACCTTTCATTATTCCAGAGTCCAGGTAGGAAGTTTTGTCTGGGATTATACCAACTGATTCTTGTGGCTCTGCAGAAGGAGGAGGTATTTGAGGGTACCTTTGTTAGTAATCACTGTCAGACGTATTTGTTCTCCAGGCATGGCTTTTAAAGGGAAAAAGCAAAACATTTCTTTTCCACATGGTGACATCTTTTCTCAAGCTGCACTGGTAGTTTGCAGTGACCCTCCCAAACTTCCCAGTGGCAGGGCAGTTTGCTCGGGGATTACTCCTGCTTTTGGTTTATCCTGTTCTCCAGGACAGGTGGACGCACTTGCAGGGGCTGAAGGCACCTGAGACAGCAGCTGTTTGTGCAGCTGAGCCCCTGCAAAACTCATTGCAGCCTAGTGGCAGGATCTGGCCTTTGCTGTGAGGAAAAGTGGCTGTAAAATAGAGCTCACTGGGGTGTCCTGTCCCTATCCCAGTTCCAATATCCCCCTTATCCAGTATAACTCAAGTAGCATCTAGAGGAGGAGGTTGCAAGGATGCCAGATGTTTGGCAGAGCCAGGTTGGGCTCTTAGAAGGGTTTGTTTCCACATGTGCTGTGGGTAGCAAAAGCTGTGTGAGCACACCAGCTCCACCTTACAACAGCCAGGGAGAGTGTTCCTTTTATTCTGGGGAAGGCAGACTCATCTAGGCTTGATACAGCACCTGGGACAGGTGCATGGTCACTGTCCTGTCACACACAGAGGTAGTGCATCCCTGCCTTGGGACAGCGGGGTGCCAGTCCTCATCCCTATACTGCCACTGGAGCATTCCCTTCCCACTCTAGGAGCTGCACTGGAAAGAAGAAGGTGTCAAGGAATGGAAAACAGAGCCAGTGCCACCACAGGGGAGCCAGCAAACACATTTTCATGTGGGGTGCAGAAAAAGAGGCATCTGATCCCCCCCTTCTCTCCCTGCACCTCCTTTCAACACACACCAGCCCCCAGCCCAGCTGTCAGGACAGAGAAGGATGGGGTTTTCTTCCCTGCCCCATCCCCTTCCAAAGGCCATCTGGGCTTCAGACCTGTCTGTGCATCCCCCGGTTCACAGCTAATTGCTACCTGGTCACCCTGGACCAGGAGCAGAGCCTGGGTGGGAACAAAGCACAGTGACCTTTTTTACTGCCCAGGGCACCCTGGCAGGGTGTGCTGAGGGCCATGGGAGCTGGATGAGGGGAGCTCAGAGGAGATAAGGGCTTCCTTAACCCCTGCTGTGCTGAGCACTGCAAGGCAGGGACAGCAGTCTGCAGGCAGGCACTGGAAGGAGGACACACGTGGGTGCTGGGTGTGTGTGGCTGCTGTGGATGTCCCCAGGCCTCCAGCACATGTGCAGGGGGGACCAGCATGGACAGGGGGAAACCCAAGGGGCAGGCAGTCCTCCCCTCAGCCTGCCCTGTCTGTCTCCATCCCATCAATGTGGCACTGCCCCATGTGCTCATCCTGGTGCTTGGGACTGTGGGTGGGCACTCAGCATCTTCATAATCTTTCCAAGCAGGAATATGGGGGTATGTGACCATGGCAGGGAATGGGATCCCAGCCCACGCTGTCCTCAGCAAGCTGTCATCTGAATTACTGGGTTCAAGGGCTTTTTTTCATTTCATTTCTCCGCTCTCTCTCTCTTTTCTTTCTCCTTTTTTTTTTTTTTTTTTCAATGCTAATAGCTCTGCATTGCACTGGCTACTGATCCCTCATTAATCTGGGCAGCACTTCACAGCCAGTCGGAGTGACTTTTGGCAGGTGCACAAAGGCAGGCAGCGACACACAAACCCCCACCCCAGCCAAAAAATTACCATGCACAGCCTTCCTCCAGCTTTTGTCTCTGTGTGGCGAGGACATGGATTAAGGAATTTCTCTCTCTGCCTTTGATGCTGTGTGTCCACCCGTTCCCCCACAGCCTCCTCAGTGTGTCTTCCCCCAGTTCTGTCTCTCCCTGTCTGTGTCCAATTGGGCCCAATCCCGGTGTGCTTTCCCATTTGTTGTGGCACTTCTGTGTTGGGTCATGGGCACCCACCCAGTGGCTTTCTCCCTACCATGACAAATGCTGGATGTGTCCCTGGTTGCCCAGCCCAGAAGTTCTGCATCCAGATGTTGTATGTGTGGGGAGAGAGGATGACACCATCTATACTTTCTCTTTTTAACTGCTGTGTAAAGCAGAGCTTAGGGCAACATCCTCCCAGGTCCTACAAGGAACGTCCTCCACTCCTGGGGGGACAAGCCCCCTGCCCAGGCAAGGCACAGATTTAACTCCATTGTGCCTGTGACACCCCACCTACAAACACTCAGCTGCTGGTTGGTTGTGGGTGGGAAGAGGCAGGAATTGCTCCCAAGAGAAAGCTGGGAGGGATCTTGGGATGGAGAAAATGCTCCTGAGGGGAAAGAAGCCTGGCCAGATCATCAGGACCTTAATAGGTCTGGCCTGTCTGCAGCCTGCTTGGTGCAGGTCCCAGGGAGGAGCCAGGGGGTTCAGAGCATGCTGGAAGTCTTGGACAGAGTCACACAGCAGCTGGATAAGCCCAGCATCTTTCCTGATTCTCCAATTCCAAGCCATATCCCAGCCAGCACAGAGCAAGTCAAGTCAGCAGGGAGTTGGCAGCTCACCCCGTGGGGTTTCATTTCATTTAATTATCATTAGGAATTAATTTAACTTGCTTCTCTTGGCATTGCCATCCACATTGATGGATGCCACCAAAGAGCTCCCAAGTTCTGGGTGCCAGAGAGAGCCTCACTGTGCCACTACACTGCAGGGAGGTGCCCTGTCTAGCAGACCAGATGATTCACAACCTGGTGAGTCTCCTGCCTACCCACCCCGAGGTGCCTGGGCTCCCAGTGGCTGTGGGGGAGACCAGTCAGGACTGTATCCAGATGTGCTCCAGATGTGGGGCTCAGGTCAGGTGGCAGGAGCAGCTGGGAATGCAGATCCCAAGGGTTCTGATGTTCTGGGCAGAAGGCTGGATGCAGCCCTGGAAGTGGGAATAGGGAAGGAAAGGCTTTCACTTGGAGCAAGAAAGCAAAAATGCCTCTCCTTCTGTTGGGAATCCCCCAGAGTAACAGTAAAAGCCTGGAGGGGGCTGCAGCTTTCATGCCAAAGGGATCTGTGCTGCACAGAAGGGACTGGAGAAGGGCTGGTTCTTTCTTAGGGTGGGTTCCTGCTTTTAAGGTACTCCTGCAAGCCATGGGGTGATGGCAGTGACCATCTGGTGTGCACACCATCCCTTGTGCGTGTACAGCCACACTGCCGGCGCAGCCTCATCCCACAGGGGCATTGGCCCAGGTACGTCCTGGGTATCCCAATGGCGCAGCCTCTCCTTTCTTCCTTCCTTCCTTCCTTCCTTCCTTCCTGGAATCCTTCCTTCCTGGAATCCTTCCTTCCTCCCTCCCTCCTTGGCAAAGTTTGGATCTTCCTCCTGTCATGGAGCTGTTGGTGCTCCCCAGGGCAGTGTGATTCTGTGCCTGACCTTCTCCTGGGTGGCTGGGGAGACGTAGAGGACCCCACACGTGTAGCACCACGAAGCTGCCCCCACCCATGATGTGATGCTTGCTCTGCTCGAGCCCCTGGCTGGGTACTGGTGCTCACAGATGGGCTGTGTCAGTCTCACACCACCCCTCACCCTGCAGCATCTCTATCAGAGATGTGTCTGGGCAGGGTGCAGGGCAGACAAGAAGTGCCCCGTGTGCCCCCCATGCCATCCACAGCAGCGCACGGGGCTACTCAAGTGGGCAGCTTGTTGGCCCTCAGTCTCAGAGATTGGGTGGAGGGCAGTTTCCCTTTTAGCCTCTGCCAGATATTCCTGCCCTGGATGCTGAGCCCTCCCCTCTGTCAGCCACATGTGTTTGCTCATCGGGGTCGTTGCCATCGGGGTGCATTTTCTGCTGAGCACCTGCATCCCTCTGTCCTGGAGCCAAGCTCCAAATGGATCACAGATCCCTTGGAGGGTCAAATGGGGGTTAAACCATTGCCCTTTGCAGCACAAAGGACAGCAGGGTCTTCTATGGCTCAGGCAGCAGGGACAGAGGGAATGGTTTCTAGGAAAGACGTCTGGACACAACTTGATCCTTGTCCAAGGGCCCAGCTGGAGGGATGTAAGCCAAAACAACGGGATGCCAGCAGGCACAGGAGCGGGCTGTTGCCTGCTCAGAGGTGGGGAAGCCTCCTCCCAGCACTGGCAGTGGTGCCCTGAAAGCACCCACCCCACTGCCTGCAGTATCCAACTCCCAGCTGCCCTAACACGTACGAGGGAGCCCGCACACACATCTGCTAGTTTCTGGTGACCTCTAGAGGAAGCTGCTCCACTCTGACGCCGCGAGTTTGGGAGTGGAACCAGGTCTTTCGATCTTTAGGGTAGCTGCATCTGGAGCATCTCCCTCCCCTCCCATCCTTGTTCTGGGCTTGTGCCTCTGCCCACAACGCCCCAGTATTCCCAAAAGTACTGCAAAAGTCTTGTTGTCATCTTTTAGCCGAGCTAAATACACTGGTTGCCTTACACCTCCTGGGGACTCCTCTGACCACCCTCCTCTCCCCACGGCTGCCCTCAGGTCGAGCTGTCGGATGGGACATCACACACCATCACGGACGCTTACGCTGGCAAGGAATACATCATCCAGGTGGCAGCCAAAGACAACGACATCGGCACATGGAGTGACTGGAGTGTGGCTGTTCATGCCACCCCCTGGACAGAGGAGCCCAAGCATCTCACCACTGAGGCCCAGATCACAGGTAAGAGCCTCCTCCCAGTACAAAAAGGCTTCATTCAGGAGGAGCCAAGGACTCCGGGCTGAGGGATCTCCTTTTTGGCTCCATGCAAGTTTTGTCCACAGCCAAGGACAGCCCCCAAACACCCATGGAGCCGCAGCCCTTCACCCTGCACTTTGCCCCCACCTGGGGCCCTGTCAGCAGGTGCAACCATGGCCTGAAGAATGCTGACTCAGCTCAGCTGGGTCCAGCATCCTTCTCACCAGGATACTTGGGACAGGACAATGAGGCTGGCTATTGTATTATTGTTGTTGTGGTTGTGGTCGTGGTTTTTGTTCCCTGGAGTGCTGTCTCCCTCCAGTCCTCCCTCCCCTCTCCAGTCCTACCCCCTCCACACCTCTGACCCCTCACAATGGCTCGAAGGGATGCCAATTCAAAATAAAAGCCACCAAGTTAACAAGTCTCTGTTTCTAGGAAAGAGCTGGGACTGTGTCCAAATGAGTGTTATCAGCCCTCCATTTCCCAGAAAGAATGGAGCAGACCCTGCACTGGTTTCCTTGACTCCTATGCAGCGAAACCCCCCTTTTCAAAGCAGCACCTGGCAGAGCACCTGGATATTCAGGCAGCAGCAGGGATTTGCAGCTCCTCCCCCACCATTCAAAGTGGATAAATGCCCAGAAGGAGTGCAAGGAACACCTTGCAGCAGCGCTCCTGTCACTGTTTTGGTTTTGCTTCTATTCCCATCTGCGCTGTGCTAAATGTAAATGTCCCTTCCAGTGTCACCTGCCTGCTCCATGTGCAGGCACACCTGTATCCCTCACACCTGTGTCCCTCACACCAGTATCACTCACACCTGTGTCCCTCACACGTGAGTTCCTTGCACACTTGTCCCTGTATGTGCAGCCTGGTGCAGCCAGCCAGGGCTGATGTGGAGCACCCCAACTCCAAGGCTGAGCCCCACTGTGATGCCTCAGTGGAGTCTGAAAGATGCTGAGGAAGACCTTGTGGTCTCCAGCAATCAGCCCAGACAGTCTGGCCAGAGACATGCTAGGGCCCTGGATGTGGCCAAAGCTGACCCAGCCTGACTGCTCATCCAAGCACTTCCTGCAATCCTGTAGCCCTCTGCAGGCACAGACAATGCACCTGGTTCAGTACAAAGCAGGACAAACCCTGTGAGCCAGCCCAGCAGATGCAGCCTGCTACATGCAGTCTGGCATGTTCTGTGGGCAAGGGATGCTCTCAGCTGAGCACTAGTGGCTCATTGTGACTGCTTAGCTAAAATTCCCACAGCTGCTGCATAGAGTGGCTCAGCTGGTCAGGGTGGTGATGAGAAGGATGCCCAGCTCTGCCTGATGGCAGGAACATCTCCAAGCAGTAGATCTGCTGTCACAGCCAGGAACGTCTCATGGATCACACCATCCCTTGGATCATTCCAGCCCTCTACCTCAGCCCTAATGTGCTATAGCACTGAAAAGAGCGATTTTGGGCTGAGTCCTATCCACACCAGCAGGAGAGCAGGGCTGCTCCTAGGGGTTGAACCCCAGGGCCTCCCAGCTCCCCTCACCGTCCACTCTCCTTCCTTGCAGAGACAACAAGTGCTAGCACCTCCTCTTTCATGGCACCACCCACCACCAAGATCTGTGACAAGGGGGCCGTGGTGGGCAGCGGGGCCATGGCAGTGTGTTGGACAGCTGGACTGGTCGTGGCTGCCTATAGTGTCCTCTTTATTTAGTGAGTATCTCCCACATCAGAGGTACAAGAGGCAGGAGGTGGGTGCTGGGATGGGGCTGGGGTATGGGGACCCTCAGGGCTCTAATGTGGTTGGGAAGGGGATGCTCCAACCAGACTGTGGGTGAAGGGCATTGAGAACAAGTCATTTGGGTTTTTCTTGCAGTTTTGTTAGTGCACCAAGTCTGACTGCTTTTCCAGATGGATATTCGGCTGGAGATTTCAAAAATGGCTTTTCAAACAAAGCTGGCAAAGTGGTCAGTCTTTAATATCTTGCTCTCAGCAGCTCTCGCCCATCCTCTCTGCTGACATTTTTAAGAGGCAAAGAAACCACATGGAAATCTAAGGCCTTTGCTTAGTGATGAAAAAAAATTGTCCAAGATAAATTCAGATGGCATCTTTAAAATGTCCTTAATTTGGCTCAGAATGGAGCTGGCAGCCTGGAGAGCCACAAAATGCGCCTCTCCTCTATAGACCAGGGCTGCCGTCTCATGGGTGTCACTCCGATGCCCTTTCACTGTCCCCAGATTGCCCAGGGACAGGGATGGATTCTGGAAGTAGCCACATGTTGGGAGATAAAGGATATGCCACCCATCCTTTGGTGCCCAAAGAGAAGCCCCTTGTGGGCACGGGGTTCTTTGCTCCCCTCTGACAGTGTCATCTCACGTGTGACACTGGTGGTGGCACCAGCAGAGGTGGCGGCATGCAGCCAGGGGAGGGCGGGCAGGGCGCAGCCCTGGGAGGAGGATGGGAATGATATGTCTGGGTACCTAGGTGAATTTCCCCTGGGGGAAAAAGGCCGAATTCTGCTCGGTGTGTCCCACCAGTGAGTGGGCACAGCTGAGTTCGGAGCGAGGCCGTGACCCTTGTGCTCGCTGCTCGCAGATCTCCATCTGTCCATCCACCGCAGCCCAGCGCAGCCGCCTCCCCACCGCCCACCGCCACCGCCCCGCCGCCCCGCTCCCGGGTTGAGTCTCCTAGCTCTTCGATTTTGCACACATTGAGGACGTATCACGCTTCTCGCCGTCACTTCGGAGGAGGACAGAGCCGCTGCCGTCCCCTGGGGAGCCGCAAGGTCCTCTGGCAGCCCGGAGTGAGGAGACACATCTCCGTGCCCCTTTCCGCAGCCAAGCTGAGGGTCCCACTCATACAGCTAAACCCCCCCACGCCAAAGACGTGCCCGCCGCCCGAGCGGCTGGGCACCGAGAAAAGGGGATATGAAAACGGGGGGGTGGTGAGGGGAATGATGCTCCGAGCTGTGTACTCCCTTATGGCAAAAGGGGGTCCCCCAAGGACTGGACTCGCTCCCCTGAGCTCTCGGCCATGTGGCGAAGCTGGAGGGGTGCTGTGAGCCTGGAAGATCGTGGGGGGAAGGTCTTGGTCCCCTCCGAGGTGGAGGGGGGAAACTGGTGGCTTCACAAGTGCGATGGGGAACGGGGAGCTGGCAGGGTTTTAATGGAAAATAAATAAATAAATAAATAAATAAATAAATAAATAAATAAATAAATAAAAGGGGGTGTAATACCAGTAAAACCCTCCTGCCCCTTGCCTGGGAGAGCTGTCCCTCCACCTCCCCCTCCACAGCACCCTGCAGGAGCCTTCGCCACCCCCAACCCCACCCCAACATCGACCCCAAACTTTTAACCGTGTTGGATACAGGGAATCACCCCCATTGATGTCTTTGTTTCATTCTCCAACAAAAGCAGAATAGCTCTGCTGATGCCTTTAGAGCTGGAGCCCTGCAGACCTGTGCCCCGCTGTCCCCCGCTGTCCCTGGCTGTCCCCAGCTGTCCCCAGCTGTCCCCAGCTGTCCCCGTGCCTGCTCTGCTCTCCTCCCCATCCTGCCCGAAGTCCTGTTTTGTAAAGACACCTCCTCTTGGCCCTGCCTGGACCCAAGCGCAGTATTTAATACCGTACGTCCTAGTATTCCCACTGTTGACATGCTGTATTTGAATTTTTTATAGATGTATATATATAAAAAAAAAAAAAAATCCAAAAAAAAGTAATAGAGGGGATAAAACTAAGCTCACAGAGACAACGCACACACGCACACACACACACACACACACGCACCAGGAGAGACTGTCTTCATTAAATGTTCATTTCATGATGACTGGTGGCTCTGGGTGTTATTTCCCTTCCATTGAGAGGGGGGGGGGGGGGGGGGGGGGTTTGGCTGCCTGCTTCCGTGCGTGGTGCTGGCTGAGTTGGGGAAGACATGGGAACAGCACTGACGGGGGACACCCTGGAGCCTGCTCTGGCGTTTGAGACCATAGCACCATCTTCCCAGAGGGATGGGAGACCCAAAAGCTGGCCTTTGGGACATCTTGAGAAGGTGCAAGGGGGATGTCCAGCCTGAAGGCTCCTGGTGAGGGAAAGGAGATGGTTGTCACCACCCCACATGACACCCGTGCTGTGGCAGGGAAGTGACACATCTCCCCATTCACCAGCCCTGGAGGGTCTCTTGTGTCCCCAAGCTCTGGCTGCACCCTGTCATCTCTCGGGCATGCAGGAGGATGGAGGCCTGCCTGTGCCCCACTGCAGCCTGGAGGCTGGAGGTGGCATGCAGTCACAACTAATGCACTTCCCATGTCTGATTAATAATTTCACGTTAGGAAAATGTCACTGGCCCAGATGCTCTGAATTAAATTTCTGTCCGGGCAGGGCTCACAGGGCCCCAGTGTGGGGGCAGTGGATGCAGCAAAGTACAATGTTGGAGTCTGTCCTTTCCCCATGTGCCTTGCTTGTGCAGGCACCTCGAGCAGGGATACCATCAAGCAATGCCAAGGGAAAAAAGCTCCATTTTTTAGAAAATTACCTCTCTGGTGCTTCAGCTAAGTCTCTACAGCAGGGAGATGTGTGGCTGGCTGGCTGGATGAATGGATGCACACATGCCTGGGATGGTTGGATGGGTGAGGGGGTGGAAGGAAGGAAGGAAGGATGGAGGTGAAGGAGCCACAGCCTTGGCTCTGCAAAGCCTAAAGGCAGCACCAAGCTGGTCACGTTTTCCCACCAGGCACTTGCTGTGATTTGAACAATGTTGGGGCTTTATTCAGGGAAGAGTTCAGTCAGATGCAGACCTGCCTCTGGCTCGGCCATGCCGGCGGCAGCGCTGACTTGGTTCACTGGTTAATGTTCCATTACCAGACAACATGCCTCCGTCATTTATTAATGTTTCATTAGTGTTAAAAACATCTGGTAATTAATTATGCACTAATTATGGATTCACAGTGCTAAAAGCTGGGGTAATCTACCATAGCAGATGGCTCTTCGGGGCAGGGGGAAGGGACAGCTCTTAGCAGAGATGAAAATGTCAGGCCCAGCTCTTGCCAGGGGGAATCATCCCAGACAGATTGCCTTCATCTCCTCCCAGGATTTCCATAGCTGGTCCAGAGGCATGCTATCTCAGGTTATTAAGCAGAAGAAACCTGTCCCTCTCAAGCTGTTTCAGGGACCAAGAGAGTGGTGCTTCCACTGCTCAGGGCAGCTGTGTGAGAAGCCATCTGAGAGCAGTGGCTTTCACACAGAGCCCCAGGCATCATCCAGCACCTGGAGCTGGTACTTGGCTTTCCGCTGGCTCTAGGATGCCGTTTGTCAGCCCCTCAGTGGTGCCTGGCCACGTTAAGCAGCAGTCTATAAAGCAAGGGGTGTCATAAAAGCCCACTCATTAAGTGCCCCAGGAATATTATGTACAGATGTGCAGAGATGTTTCAAACTGGGGAACGTCCCAGGGGAGCATCCCTGCCAAGCAGAAAATCCATCCACTTAGCAGTATAAATCCATACAGGAAGAAAGAGGGAATTACAATGCTCAGAGAGACCTGTGCATCACATAACCTGAAATCCAATACATCACCCGGGTGCAATGGGTCCCTGCATCTTCCCAGCACATATGTGGCAGTAAATCCCACCTTAGATGTTGTTTTGGGCTGTTGCTGATGTGAGAGCAGCCTTGCACAGAGCTCCCCAAGCTCTGCAAGAGGGATCAGAAGTGTGACTGGAAAGCAGGAGCTATTTCCTGGACTTGAAGCCTCGGAGGAAGCAGAAACCCCCCATGCTTGAGCAAGGGGCTGATCAGTGGAATGGGACTGAATGACTGCACCTCCTGCATCCTATTCTTAGGTAGGTGCTAGCAGAGACCTCATTCTCCCTGATTTGATAGTCAGAAAATCTACCTGCTCCCACACCAGCCTCCCAGGAGCATGGATCTCCCAGGGGATAACAACCAGCTTACTTATCACAAATTAGGCTGACAGGAATGGATTGCATAGCCTGTGATGGGGTGACATGCTTTGGTGGATGAAGGAGGAGCAGTGGGTACCGTGGTGTGCGTTTCAGCTCTGGCAAGCTTCAGTCTGGCACGGCCACAGGTGAGAACGGGGAATGAAAGCCGGCTCAGCTGTTGAGAAAGCACACCCATAGCTGAACTGCAAGACCCGAGCTGAGAGCTTGCTGGGCTGGGTGGAAATGCCCGGTGGGATCTTTTGAGCCAGTTGGCAGAGGAGAGCTGCTGCTTATTTGCACAGGGATAGACCTGATCCTCCAGAGGCAGACACCCTCCTCCGTCACAACAAATGGGAGAAGGTGGAGGTGAAAGCAGCAGGAGCTGGTGGAAAGGTGGTCCCTGGGATGAAAGTGTGAAGAGCAGCATCTGTGAGGGAAGAGATTGTAAACAGAGTCAGCTTGACTTGGAGAAGCCCAGACTCTCCCAGTCCTCAACCTGCAGCAGTTTCAAGTCCAGCAAATGTAAGAGCCCAGCCCAAAGCACGAGGTATTGATTCAGAAAAAGCTTGTGTCTCCTGTACACTGGATGCCTTTGGCAGATTATAGCCTTCCTCACAGTGCTTTCTTCCCCAGTGGCAGAAGGGGTAGCTCAGGCAACAAGGTCCCACCATGAGAAAAGTCTCTTCTCTGACATCTTTGGTGCAGGAATGAGCCCGGGAGTTTTGAGTTAATCAGCCACCACCACACAGAGAAGCAGATGGAGTTGTAGGTGCAGACCCTGGAGGTAAAACAGCCTTGGGCACCCTCACAGTGCTGTAGGGCGGAGGTCTGTAGCAACAAGAGGTGACAGCAGACCACAAATGACAGTCTTGGACTATCTTATTTGTTGGTGGCTGCAGGCAAGGGCTTGATTTACCTTCAGAAGAGACAGCCTCCAAAAAGTGATGCTCTTTTTCCTTGTGTCCATCCTGACTGGCTCAATGTCTATCCTGGCATTGCGTCCCTGGTGCCCCAGACTCTTCTGCCTGCAGATTCACGTCCTCCCTCCCCACTAAACCAGCCCTGAAACATCCTCACTGGGCAGCTCCCACTACTGTTTTCCCCACACTGCCCCAGTGCTACAACCTCCCTGCTCACCTCCAGTCTGCCTCTGCCCCCTCCTTGAGCTGGCCAGGGTGACCCACATGGATTATGTGCTCATAGCATCCCAAACCTCCCTACACGCAGACACAGCAGCCAAGCACAGCCCACCCGGCTCAGCTGCAGCATGGAGACCAGACCACACCAGGGTCCTCTAATAAGCAATTGACTCTTTTTTTCCTCCCTTTCAAGAAAAAGCCAAGCATTAATTTGGCTTCTGCCACTCTGTTTATCTAATAGCATCGCTGATTGATTGTCTTATTTATAACCCAGATCCGGTGTCTGGGCTGCTCACAGAGACGGAGTGATTGATGGAAAGAAGACAGCCAGAAAGGGACTTAATGGAGCCATGTGGCTGAGCAGCGCAGTAGTGGCTTAGGCATGAAATGAAAAGTGTCTCCCACAAGTCTGGGCTCCTCTCCTCCTTTCCTGCATGGTTCCCAGGGAAGCTGCTAAGTGCTGGGAGAGAGCAGCATGCTCCCTATGCCCTGCCAAAAGCAATCAGGGACCATACTCAGGTCTCCTCCAGCAGCCTGGCCAAGGGGACACAGCCAACCGGGACTTGGACTGCTTCCTGAGAAGGCGTCATACAGTCTCTGGGAAGGTTTCCCCCTTCCAGGATGGAAGGGATGGTTGAAAGGTGTGAGACAGCCTGAACCCTGCCCAGCCACCAGCCGGCTGTCAGGATGCCTTGTCCTGCCAGCTGGAAATCAGGCCCCTGCACAAACACGTGATGCAGAGAGAAGCCTTTCCCAAAGTGCCCTCCTGCAGGCTGGCAGCATCTTCCAGAGGTCTCAGTTCTGTCCAAAGCTGGATTAAGATAGTTCTATATCCCTAGGGAGTTTCTCTGTTTCTCACACCCAGTGGACATAAACCTCAGCAGAGTCACCAGCTCACATGTGAATTACCCCACGGAGACAATTGCTGCCACAAAGCACCAAGAAATGGGGAAGGAGGTGCAGTCCCAGGAGGTGACATGCCATCATTCAGGGTCATGCTGTGGATGTGTGACAGCCTGGATATGTCCCAAACCTCCAGCCTGCAAATTCACCCCAGAGCAGCCTGTCCCCAGCTGCAGGATCGAGTGGTGGTCAGGATATGGCTGACAACTCCAAGTCCCCAGGAAGGCATTTGGCTTTGATCTGAGCCAGAACTAAACCCTCATCTTGTCCATAAAGATCAGTTTGGGAAGAAAAAAACAACATACTGGTTCAGTCAAAATATTTCATCGCTGTTTAATGGTCTTTATTTCATGTCTGATTGTAACAGATAATCTAATACAAGCCTCAAGCAAAGCCAAACACAGTTGTTTCATTATGAAGGACCCCATCAGCCAGCTTTGACATGGCCAAACCCCAATCCTTTCCTTTTTTTTTTGTTTTTCTTCCTTTATTTTTTTCCCACATCTGAAATTTGAGGAAAACCAAAGCAACTTCATGAATACTGCTGTTTCAGTGGCCTGAAAGAAACCATCCAGGAGACAGGTCTCCAGTGCTGGACATACTGTTGCTCCCAACACTAGTGCTTGGCAAACACTATCCAATGCCTTATGATCGTTTTATTGCTTCCAAGAGAAACCTCTCCTTGGAAAATCCCCCTGGACCAGCAGATATGGGCAGGTGATGAACAAACCCTTTGGCAGGGGTGTCCCCAGTCATGGTGTTCGCTCTGTGGGTGATGGCATTATCACCTCACCATGTGTCCAGGGCTGTGAGGAGAAGGGACCAGGACAGGGCAGTCCTTGCAGAACGCTGGAAGATGGAGGGGCCCCTGAGCAGTGGGAGCGGAAATGGCCTTTGATGTGGAAGCTCTCCTTTCGCAAACACAATGAGTTGCAGAGAAGTTTTATAAACATGGCTATTGTTGCTCCATCCCTTTGGTGGGAACAGATGGTCCGAGTGCTCTGTTCGGCCCCCCTTCCCTCCCCTCACTCCCTATCCCCATTAATAAAGCCCCAGCAAGTCCAGCACCGCTAAGGTTTTCCCAAGGGGGATCAATAAATAAATGTAATAACAACAAAGGGGCCCATGCAGACGAGATTGGGTTACAAAGAGGCCTCGGCCCCCCTCCTCCTTTCCGGGTGAGAGTCACTGCATGCAGGCACTCTGGCCAGTTCGAGGAGAGGTTCCTCCATCCCCACCGTCTGTGGGAAGAGGGGACAGGATCTTCCCACTGAAAGTGCCAGGCACCAACCTACAGTCATGGATGTCAACATGTGACCTTGGTGGCCACCTTGCAGCCTTGGCCATGGGACACTGATGGCTTGTGGCTGCCAGATGCCCACCTTTGGTAGTCACCTGAGGTAGCTGTGGGAACAGGTTCAGACACTGACCCTGGGTGTGCAGCAGGCAAGTGCCTTCTAAGATTTCCTGGCCAAGAGGTTGCTCCAGGTCCTTTCCCAGCAGGATCCCATCCAAGATGGTGCACTTGGGAGCACTATCTTGGCTTCACCTATGGCTTCACCTGGGCTCAGTTTTGGCTTTGCTCTTGCCTGACGAAAGACCAGGCAATTTTCTGGCCAGCTGGAAAGCGTTGGTGACTCTGACCTTTTCCTCAGATGTGTGGTGAGGTTTAATGCAGCTTAGCTGGGATTAAAGCAGGGCAGACAGGCAGTTTGCAGACAGGGTTTTCCCGTGGAAACCACCAGCATGCACCAAGTGCTGCCCATGAGACTGCAGGGCAGGAGAGCAGCTTCTCCAGGAGCTGGGAGAGTTTGAAAGGAGTAGGGTTTGAAAGTGGGCACAGCATCTCACTAGACTCTGGATGGTGGAGCAGTCACGTAGAGGCACTCCATCCAGTGGTCTCTCCATTGGGGAAGGAGGACACCAGCTCCACAAAGCTTTCCAGGAACTCATCTACTGTAGAAGGGCCCAAGGCTGGAGTAACCCCATGGGCAAGGCCCAGAGAGGACTTGGTGATGTGCAGGAGGGACTGAGCAGAGGGTTTAATCCAAGAGCCAACACTGAGCCCTGGTGACACATCCCTGTTGGCTGCCATTGTCCAACCCCCTCCCCAGCTGGTCCCTGCTGCTCAGAGGTGATGGGATGCTGGTTTTATCTGTGCAGGACTCCTGCAGCTGGGGGTCTGTGGGATGAAACGTGTTTCACACACGCACATGCACGCACTGCCGCCTTCCCTCCGAGCCGCCCTGGGAGTCCCTGCCTCCCCCCGACCCCTCGCTCATAAAAAAATTAAAACTCTCGATATCATCTCTCACAAACGTGGATTTGAGGCCTCGTCAGTCACCAGACACGTCCCACAATCTGCACTGGCTCCAGACAGCTGGAGGGGTTTGCTGGAGCACCAGAATGACTTCATGCCGCCTCCCACGAACCGGGGGTTACCCAAAGTGCTTGGTGCGGGGAGGGGAGCTGGGGGCCAGGAGCAAACAGCCCCATCCCCACCACTCTGCCACCGTGCCGTGCCCTGGACTCAACAGGGTGGGTGCTGGCCTGGGGAACGACTGACAGAAAAGCTCTCCCAGGGTGCAGAGGCTCTCCCCGTGGGCGCAAGCAAGGCAGCTGGGCTGGGCTCCGGTGCGGGAGAGGCTTATGAGGGCTGACCCCTTGCACCGAGCGCCTGGGGCAGGATAAATCCCACTCCGCCTCGGAGTGCAGGTGCATGAGGCTGCCGGGGAGGGAAAAGGACTACAGATGCATGGGGGATCCGGCAAGGGGGAGCTGGGGCCAGCCTCAAGCTGTGTGCTGCTTTGGGTCCATCCCAGCGCTGGGAATGGTTCCCCTTGCCTGCTCCAGAGCCCGCTGCATTGCTCTGCTCTTGGGAGAGCTGCCTGCACACAGCCTGCCTTGGCAAAGCTCAGGCTGCAGGAAGACTTGCACCACGCCAGTAGATGTGCTGTGGGATGTCCAGAGGAGACTTGTGGCGTTGTGGGGGTACCCACAGCATCCCCTGCGTACCTCAGGTGTTTGCAATGTGGATCCATAGCTTCGTGCCGCACATTCACCCCTGGTTTAAATCCTATCCAGGACTTCCAAGCTACTGTAAGACAATAGGAGATCGCCTATTAGGTCCCTATTAAGCCTGATGTCTCAGCCATAGCGGCATGAAAGACGCTGTGCCATAAGCCTCAAGAGGGGATATTGGTGCTGGCCCCAGCAATGGGGGCTCCTGACCTCCCTGCAATACTGGGAGATGCTTGAGGCCTACACTGGAAAAGGTACCTGGGATCAACATAGAGATCAAAGGTACCTCAGTTCAACAAGCACCACCCTGGGCAGTGGGTCCTGCTGGGCCTGGGACATGGGGAACATCATGTGCAGGGCTGACAGTGAGCTCTGCAAGAGCAAAAGGGATTTCAGCTCATAGCCCACCTTCCCCATTTCATGTAGCACTGATCTGAATCCTTGCCTTAGGAACCAGGCAGGGGTTGGAAACTTTCTCTGAGTGAATTATAATCATCTTTTGGGAAAAAAAAAAATAACACAAAACAGGTGGCTGAGCTCAAAGGTGGATAAATGCCCATCACAGAGCACCTGACTGAAGCTAAGTGCAAGTTTAACTCTGGACTCTTTGAAGTCAGCACGTCCTCATGCTCTCTGTTGATTTGA